>NW_026896308.1:0-212733 GCF_033153095.1 Gastrolobium bilobum | reverse complement strand
AATAATAATTAAACTCCAAAAGATTTTTAAATATAAAATTTTTTATTCAATTTTCTGTGAAAAATGTCTCGTCATAATTAATTACCAAATCATAGAAACCAGGGACAAAATTGGTGGCAACATGTGTTAGCATGAGCTTAACACAATTTATTATGTTTAGATACCAATCAAATCTCATATATTATATTTTTCATGTAATTTTGGTGCAGAGTTTGTGCAAAATTCATTCAACATCATTAGAGAAATCTTAATATAGTATTTTTTTCTTCTTATTATTTCCTTTATTATAATCGTATGAGTTATGACTCATTTATTTCTATATGTGATATCAAGAAATGGCTTAATTTAAGCAATGTGATTGATTTTCCTTTTTCTGAATGCAAAAGTGCTATATAAGCCATTTGTTTCATCCAATAAGTCATAAAAAAATTTCAAAACAAAACACTTTGGTGCTTCTCCAATTTGAGAACCTTTGAGGATGGGAACTTACTTTTCCTTCTTGTTCATGCTCACATTCTTGTTGGTGGGCAATGTCCAATGCAACCCAAACTACAAAGAAGCTTTGGCTAAATCCTTATTATTTTTTCAAGGCCAGAGATCAGGAAGGCTTCCTCGGGACCAACAAATCACATGGAGATCCAATTCAGGTCTTTCTGATGGTAGCTCAGCCAATGTAAGAAATTTCATGTTTTTTTTTTCCTTTTTATAAATTTATTTTTTTGTTTGTTCTTTTGAACCTTTAAACACAATATAATTGTCATCTTTAGGGAGGGAGCTTGATGTTGAGATTCATGTGAACAAAATAAAAAAACTGAGGAAGCATATCATTTCTTTGATTTGATGCTAGTTTTTTTGTCTTTAACCTTTTTTTTTTCTCTTGAAAAGTTATGTTTTATCACCTTGTATAATCTTAAATCAAATATTTCATAGAGTAAATTTTGGTATAAATAACTGTTTAAAGGGTGCTGATTCAAGTGGTACATACTTGATTCGCTTACTCTCCCCATGATGTAAATATTTTCAACTCGAACAAGATTATTTTCCATGTGGGATATATGTGATTTGTCCAAAAAAATAACTCCGGTATTAATATTTGTCATTGTCTCCATCTTTTACTTTTTTTTAAACCCTAAAGTGGTTCAAATTATTTTTATTATTTTACATATTAAATAATTAAAATTAAATGATCAAATGTTTATTATTTATTAAATTAAAATTTTATATTCACATAATTATTATTTATCAAATAAATAAAATATATAAACATTATAAAAGTTTTTTTACTTGAAATTTAAATACAAAATCGGTTGAACTTCTCCAACCAATATAATAACACACATATATTTATAATTTAAAAGACCTTAAAGTAATGGTATTTGAAATGTTTTCTTTCTTATACAATCATCCCTTCCCTACTTTCAGTATTGTGCTGTACGATGCATCCTATTGTCTCATCTTTCATTTTCTCAATTGTTTGTACTATTTGAGATTTGTATGATTAATATCGCAATTTACCTAATTCCAAATCACAATGAATAACTAATAATTTGCTTCATCATTAACTTTCAATGCATAAACTTTGGTATGACTTAATTTTCATCAATTGTACATATATATATATATATATATAATAATATAACACAATAAATGCATTTTAAAAAATCTACATTAAAAAAGTGGCTTACAAATCCAAAACTTTTGTTTGGCAGGTGGATTTAAGTGGAGGATACTATGATGCAGGAGACAATGTGAAATTCAATTTTCCAATGGCATACACCACAACAATGTTATCATGGAGCACAATTGAATATGGCAAGAGAATGGGACCCCAAATCAAAGAAGCAAGAGCTGCAATTCGTTGGGCCACAGATTACCTCCTAAAGTGTGCTACATCCACTCCTGGTAAGCTTTATGTTGGAGTTGGAGACCCAAATGTGGACCACAAATGTTGGCAAAGGCCAGAGGACATGGACACTGGCAGAACTGTGTATTCGGTATCTCCAAATAACCCTGGTTCAGATGTTGCTGCTGAAACTGCTGCTGCTCTTGCTTCTGCATCTATTGTTTTTAGACATGTTGACCCAACATACTCTAGTTTGTTGGTGAAGACTGCCCGAGAAGTTTATGAATTTGCTTTGCAGTATCAAGGTTCTTACAGTGATTCATTAGGATCTGCAGTTTGCCCATTTTACTGCTCATATTCTGGTTTTAAGGTAAAGCCATTTTGTTGTTTGTTGCTACTGTTTACCAACTTTTTTGTGCTACTATTAATGTGTTATTTTAATATGCTTTATGTATTTTCAGGATGAGCTATTGTGGGGAGCTGCATGGCTTTTCAGAGCAACAAATGCTGTTTCCTACTATAATTTGGTCAAGTCCATGGGATCTAATGATCAACCAGATGTCTTCAGCTGGGACAACAAATTTGCTGGTGCATATGTTCTTCTCTCAAGGGTAAGTTGTTCATGTGCCAGCAATGAAAAAATGTGAAGATTAAGCCTGAAGTTTGTTTTAACTCACTGGGTTTCTATTATTCCTTTTAATTGTTACTGCAGAGAGCATTGCTAAACAGTGACAACAACTTTGATCAATTCAAGCAAGAAGCTGAGAATTTCATTTGCAAGATAGTGCCCAACTCTGGCTCTTCAAGTACACAATATACACCAGGTAAAGGGAACATCATGAATTTGAGTTTCAAAGATATATACCTCATGATTATTAATATCCAAAATCTACCTAAAACTTAGTGAATCACACGTTCAAAAGTATAATTCTGGATTCTCATGTACTTTTGTTCTACCTTTGAATTTTGAAGTATTCTTATTAAGGAATATTTTACAAATAATTCCAAGAATGGGGAATGATGGCATGGAACTGTTAAATATGACAAATTTTTTCATATTCAGTCAAATATACTTTGAAGGGCTCCGAAAGTATTAAGAAGGACACTATTTTATGCATTACTTCTATTTATGTGCAGGGGGGCTCATGTTCAAGCTTCCTGACAACAACCTTCAGTATGTGACATCTATAACATTCTTACTTACAACCTATTCCAAGTATATGTCAGCTAAAAAGCAGACATTTAACTGTGGCAATGTCCTTGTCACTCCAAATACCTTAAGGAGCATTGCAAAAAGACAGGTAACTCTCATTATTTCAACATTTGTACATTCAATATTCTCTTCTCTTCTGCATATTCATTTGTTAACAAAATTTATTTGTAAAATTTCAGGTAGACTACATATTAGGAGAAAACCCATTAAGACTGTCCTACATGGTAGGTTATGGTCCCAACTTTCCCAAGAAAATTCACCACAGAGGATCTTCCTTGCCTTCAATAGCTACTCATCCACAAACCATAGGCTGTGAAGAAGGTTTCCAACCATTTTATTATTCAATGAATCCTAATCCCAACATATTGGTTGGAGCCATAGTTGGAGGTCCAAACCAAAATGATGGATTCACAGATGATCGCAATGATTACAGTCATTCCGAACCTGCAACTTACACCAACGGTGCTATTGTTGGTCCTTTAGCATACTTTGCTGGTATCCGTTGATGTCTGATCGACTTCAATTGCAAGGTTAGGACCTTGTAATCAAATGCAGATATTATCTTAGCAGATGTTGGATTATGAAGTTAACAGTGTTTATTTGTATGGTTTAATAATTATTATCCAACATATTTATTATCTTTTATGCGTATTTATTATCTTTTATGCTACTAGGCGCATCATAGCACTCAAAAATTTACAATGAGACTATCTCATCCGTTCCTACAGTCTTTTTATCTTTCTATATGGTAAAGAAATTCTAAATTTAGATCCTTTAAAATACATTATGCATTTTGATAGACAATGTGCAAGGTTTATAGCCAGAAATGATTAAGAAAAAATAAATTAAAGGTAATGAGCTAGGTAGATAACCGTTAATGGTAAAAGAAATTAAAAGTTTTCTGAGAAACAGATAACAAATCAGGAACTTACGAGAACTAACCACTCTAGCGTTGTCATCAACAATTACCAAAAAAAAAATATACCATGCATGATTAGATTCTCAACATCTCTTTCAAAGCTATTTTATTTTAATATCTACTACATTTATATTTCATAACATTATTAAAACTTTTATATTATTATTTGGGGAAGGATCTTCGCTGTTGATTTCACTTGTATTTAACGGCTTTAATTTATTAATCAAGCAAGCTAATAAGCTATTAGATATAAGTCTGATCAACAGTTAAAATTTAAGTATAAGACTTATTATTCTTAAGTCCGTGTAAGTTGATCCTACATTTTATTGTTTATATTTAGGCTAAAACTCAATGATTTTTCCCAAGAAAACATTCAAACAATGTTCAGTTAGTTGGAAAAACCAACTGCAAACGTTTCTCTAAGTCAAAAATACTAGCTTCGTGCTTTTTATTAAAGAATCTATTACAAATGGCTTTTGGTGCTTCAGCTTTTTTTCTCATTAGCACATCTAAACATACTTTTTAAGAATAAAGTGTTTTTTATCTAAGAAAAAGTCCCCTGTGACCATCAAAGTTAACTTAATCTAAATGTCTTGTTCCTTGTCCTCATAAAATTCTATATTTAAATTTTTATTCTACAGAGCAAGGGCAATATTTCTTACCGGAAAAGAAAAGAGAGAGAAGAAGCAAGGGCTAAATTTTGGATAGCAATAAAGCTAGCTCCTCATCAGACACATTAACTTCAATATAAGATCCCAATGATGCAGCAAGTCTTGCAGCTATTTGATGTTTACACTGGAACACACGCACAATGCACACTGTATACTTCAGCACTAGAATAATATGAATGTTTATAATCAACTGGAGATAATAAAATAATGGAGGAGGAAGTGTCTGGCCTTACACAAAGTTGTTCTCCTCTGTTCACAACATCATAGAAGAAAGAATAACAGGAGCAAAAATTCTCTGCAAAACACATATACTGGTCTTTTCTCCGGGATTCCCCCGTAACCTAAACAAACAAGTGGAGAATAAATACACAATTTGAATCAAACACATGAATGAGTCCTTATATTCTCAAAATTGTTATGCAAAGCCTACAAATTATTTTCTTTCTTTTTTTCTTTTTAATTCAAATTTCGAATACTAGATACCAAAATCTTTATAGCAAACATTTAGCTGCATGTATTTCTAAAATTTGTTACAGATCAAATCCAATTTTTAGCCAAATTTCTTTTTTTGTTCTAGATTTCTCTACAGGTTCATCAATTACTCAACAAATTCGATTCGAGCCGGGCAGAAGGGTGCAAATCTCTTCCTACCAAGTATTTTTAACCAAATCTCTAATTTTGAAACAATATCCACCTGAGTCTAAAATGGATCCTGAAATGGTTGTATGAATGAGGAAACAAAGGTTAAGATGCAAATGCAAGATTGGTGTAAAAAAACAAACCTGAAAGATAAACCTTCCACTAGGCTGACCAGAAATCCTCTTGACACCTCTTTGATCCACTATCCTACTCGCTCCCTCAAAGTTCTTTCCAAATAAGAAATGTAAACTGGGTTTCGGGAACCAAATGATACAACGTTAAACACAATATATGACATGTTTTGAAAAAGAAGAACACAGAGGGAATAATAAATTGACTTACATCCAAAGTTGATCATCATTCACTGTGACAAGAACATTAAAAGGGGAAATTTGGGTCAATTGCAAATAAAGTAAAAATGGGTTAGGTTTTTACAAAGAGAAAGAAATGAACCTGTGTGTGTAGACTCAATTTCCTTCCACATAACCTCTGCTATATCACTACTTGCACTCATTCTCACTATGCAAATACATAATGATAATTAAATAATAGTATTGATTAATTAAGAGCCAAAAAGGTAATTGGAATTTGGAATTTGGAAGTTGGAGAAACCTTACTTACTTTGATTAATGAAACAAACACCAAACCCTTCTTCCTTATTTTTATGGAGTAATCTTAACTCTTCACTTTTCTGTGTTAAAAGATAAAGCAAAGGAAAGAAAATAGGAAAACAAAATTTGGGCTAAAGGAGTCTCTAAAAAAGTTTAATGGGCTTTGAACGAGGGAGTGCTTAGGATTGGGAGAGACTGTTGAGCCCATTTCTGATTACCTAGTTCTTCCTAGGCATGTGGGCTTTCAAAGTTTTTTAGTTTATTATTATTATTATTATTATTTTTGTGGAGACAAGTTTCTTAGTAGGTGTCTGGTAAAAGGAAAAATTTTAAAATTCTGAAAAAGTGACATCGAGAATTTGATTTACCCACGTTTAGCATGAGAATTGTAAAAAGTTTTCGGGGAAAGTCAGATTCCTGGGATTTATATTTACGAAGAAAAATTATATTTGAAATATCATCAAATGGGTGGTATTTTGAAAATCTCATATGATAAGATTATTTGATAATTCTTTAGAACATAACTGACCTCAATTCACATTCTCAACAATATTATATAATCAACTAAACATAATATCAAGAAAATTAACCAAACGCTTCCGTGAATATTTTGTCCTACCAAATAACTTTTTGGTAACATTTACGCGAAACTCACTTTTCTATCATATTTCTGGGAATCGTAATTCTCAGGTAAAAAAAATTATTCTCTACCAAACGCCCTCTTGGGTTGTTAACTTTGGAAGAAGATTTAGTATACATATTTGTTATCTTTTCAATGTTTTTATTAAAATTAAAATGTATTACTTTTTAGCTTTATATAAAAGGGAAAGGTTATACTTATAACCTATTTTTCTTTACAACCCATATATTAACCGTTGATTTCCGTCGATCAACGGTTAAGATTTTTAGAAATTAAATTTATTAATTAATTATTAATTCGCAATAAATCTTAACCGTTGATTGGCGGAAATCAACGGTGTTAAGATATGATTGTAAGAGGTTGTAAAAAAAAAGGTTGTAAGTATAACCTTCCTCTAAATAAAATGCTCTATTTATTTTTAAAATAAATATACGTAGAATAAAAATTTATATATTATCTTCCATTTCATTCCGACACATCTAACAAATTTTAATGAGTAAGGTGATTGTTACCAAGTGTTTTTTTTTTTAAGGAAGAATATCTTTTTACACGGCTGATGCCTAGATATGTCTTATCATTTGTTGTCCATTAATTGAAAGTTAAAATTTTTGTGTGTTTATCTATATGCATTATGGATGTTGATAGAGAAATTTAAGAAAGTGTGGGTTCTTTCTAACATGGCTTTTTTTATCCATTTAAGTTCAATTGTGTAACTATTTACCAGTTTAATTTTTTATAATCTATTTATCAATCTAATACAAAAAGATGCGCATTTAAGTCGCACATTACTCCTATATGCGACTTGTGCAAAATTTAGCGTGCCCCTACCATGTGTCGCATATACAAAATACGCATGGGAGTAATGCGTGTCTTGCAAAGCATCACACATGATAAACATGCATTGGTTTTCACCTAGCCCGCACACTACCAAAAAATGTGTTTTCGTATTAGATTGGTAATCGTTTACCAAAAGAATAAAACCAGTGAATGTTAGATAAAATATAAAATGATCTAATCATACTTTTACAAACAAATAAGCAATTAGATCAATGCGGAGAAATAAATAGGATCAAAATATAACTCATGCCATTGCCATTTAATTTTTTAGATTTTGAGTTTTCATCGTGCTTATGAAAATTGGGTTCATACGAGCCTCAAAACTTTTCCTCTCACCTTTAGATGTAGTGGTGGACTCATTTTTATGATGTGGGTAGAGATAAAATATCAATACAAGTGTTATCAAGAATGATAGGATGCATTACAAGTATTTTTTAAAGAGGAACTAACTATTAGCACTAATAAATATTATTATTAGACTATATTATTTTATACATGTAATAATAATAAAAAAAATCAAAGTTTAGAGAGGGGTGACGGCCAATGCTCACCCCTCCCTTCGATCTGCGCTTGCTTAGATGGTGTATAGATCTGAATACAAGAGAGAGTTACTATATTTATTATAAAGTCACTTATGGATTTTACAGACAATGATTACTGAAGGTTGTTAATTGAAGATAAGGACAAAGATGTGAATCATTTTAGTTTGACTAAGTCTTCGGTGGCCAACCAAAAATAAAATAAAATTTAAACATTCTCCCATTTGATCCGTATATCCCACCACATACTATAGTTAGAAACAAAATGAAAAATTTTAAGAAATAATCTTTAACTCTTCACTTTGTTGTGTTACAGTAAAAGCAAAAAAAGAATGAAAGTGGAAAAATAAATTTGGGAGTCTATGAAAAAGCTTAATGGGCTTTGAATATGTGAATAGTTAGAATTGGGAAAAACACAATTATGATTACCCAGAATTACATGTATCTTTTATGAGAAATAATTTTATTTGAGTAATGAATATAGCTCTTTCAAAAAAGATTTTTTACATTTACAAGAACTTGAACATAAAATTTTATTTAAACAGAATCAAATATATATTATTTGAGCCAACCCTTTACTGGTTTCAAAGTTTTTTAGGTTTTTAACTTTGAGAGAATAATTCTGGAATCGCGGATAAAATATGTATTGTTATCTTTTCAATGCTTTTATCAAAATTAAAAAATATTTTTTTTTTGTAGAAAAATGTATTGCTTTTTATATATATAAAAAAATGTTGTTCTTTTTAACTCGCTATAAAATGATCTGTTTTATTTGAAAATTAAAATTTTTCATCTCTTTTATGTTTTCATTTTATTTGAGAATATATATTTTTTGTCCTCGTATAATTACACGAAGAAAAATTCAAAATTAAGTACCCACTAGACATATTACACCAAATAACTTGTCGACTGTATCAAAAGAATAATAGTGTTATAATGTTTTAGCACTTTTAATTTTAACATATATTTTAGTACTGAATAAAATTTCGTATTAACCATATTAATAAAAATAATTTTAAAATGGTTGACGTGAGGACTTTATTAATGATATAATCTGTCCATAAATTTTCGAAAAGATTAATGGAACACCAGCATATAACTTCACATAAACTTTTATTTTAAAAATTTAAAATTAGTTTTTATATAATAATAAATATTTGTTAATAAAAAGTCAAAATGAATATTATTCTGGACTGAAATACTAGATTAACAATGGAGCCAAAAAATTTATATAATTATAAGGCTCCATAATTCTCTCCATTGGAGGTTGATTATAAATCAAACCCTATATGGCTATATCTAATTTCCTCCTATTAATATAGCGTGTAACGACTCCTGTATTTTTTAAATGAAGAAACAAAAAGTAAATTTTTTTAAAATTATTAATTCTTTGCACAATTAACTAACTTAAGATAATTATTTTACATGAATATATTAAGAGTGCAGTGAAACTAAGTGTTCACACTTCCCTTTATATAATTAAACTCCGGAATCACGGTTTAATTTTTTTGAAAAACTAGCGTTACTGAATAAAAAAAGGTTTTCTAATTTTTTACAAATCAAATAAAATTGGTGGCAACTCTTGTATTTTCAATCTAAAAATTTTGGGTCATTACATAGAGCAATCATTCAAAACTAAATACATAGGTACATATATTTGAACTCTATTGTGTTATAAAAATCAGGCTCATCTGACCGGTTGACCCGAAAAATCATACCCTCAACCAATTTAATTTGGGTATTTTATCGATTATGCATTTGACTCAATATGAAACAGAAAAGAGATGAACTAGTTCTGAATCAGGTTAAATCGGCATTAAACTGATTTTTGACAAAATACTACTATTGCATTATAGCTTACCATTAAACCAACTCTATCGGTTAACTATAATACTTCTAATTTATTTATGTATATTTAATTCAAGCATTGAATCAATGATCAGATCATTGACCCGTAATCGAACCAAGTCAAAGACAAGTTGGAGTTTGATAACACTAGTTTTATCCACACGCATCTATCCTGATCATATTTTCCTCCTTGTTAATCACCCCTTTCGGACCATAGATTAAAACCATGGATACCTTGTAATTGTATTCGAACATGCATATTGCCTACCAAAAAATAAAATAAAAATTTTAAATTGCAGGTAAAAAAATAAAGGGTTTTATGTTTATCATTTAACATAATATAACTTCACTTTCCTACACACATATTAAAGAGGTCGGGTCTACATATTTTTCTTTCTCTTTCATCATTCCACTTTCTCTCTCCCTTTTAATGTGAGAGTTAGAAACAACACTTACATTATGTTACATAACACTGATAAAACACAAAAACAAAACCTAAGACATATTACAAACATTACACGGTTTGTTTGTGAATTGAGACTAGTTACAGTGTTGGGTCGTGGCGGTGGCATTTTCGTCCTTTCCCTATAATTTGTTGTTCTCACGTTCTTCGTTCTCCTTTTCATTCTCTCTCTTCTGCCATGAATCAATCTCAATCATCCCCAAGAACCACACACCCATCAGGTATGTTTCTTTCTCATATTCTTCAACTGCTTTTTTTTTTTTTCTCTTTAAGATCTGTTTGGATGCTGTCAAATGTTTGTGGAAAGGTTTTGAATTTGAAATACTGGATCACTTGAGAAAATTTACCCCATGAAAGCTAGGTGTAACTAGTGCTAGTTATGTTTGATTTTAGAACCCCATTTTGGACAAATAAATAGGGCTTACATTCTGGGCTTTTGTTAGATTTCAAAATTTCAACTTGCTTATGTTATGGATCTTTAACTTCAGCTGAAGATTTTGGAATGGTCTTTTACCCGTTTTCAGATGTTTTTCGTAATGAATACTGCTATCCCTTAAGGTACAAAAAATCTTTGTCTTTGCCAAAGTAGATTGGAAGTTTCTATTTTTTTCTTCTTCCTGTTTTTGGATTATTGATGTATACTTTGTGATCTGAGGCCTTGTTTTCTTATTTGGATATTGCTTATTGTTATTACTTTACCTACAATTATTCTCTGAATAAAAGATTTCTCTTTGTTCATGTATATATATAGGCAGGTAGGAGTGACCCTTGGCAGGCATGTGGGATTTCATTCATGATTTTCAATACTTAGCTGAAGGTCTGTGTTGGTATTCTGTGGAGGCCTTTGACTTTGTAACTGGTGAATTCCCTGTGCTTTGCTTGATTTTTGCCTCTTTCCTTCTGCGAGTTTATCAGATTCTTCTTTTGCCAAATCTTGATTTCTTAGATTCTTCATTTGATATGAGACATGAAGACTTTGGTTTGATTTTGTAAATGGTTATCAGTGGTTAGAAAAGTCAAGTTAACGTTCGAGAACCAGAAAGAGGGAAAAGCAAAATTAATGTAACTTTTCGGATTTTTTGTCCTGGCATCTGAGTGGAATTGGTTGTGATCTGATCGGGGATATTGTTTACCGATTTTACAATGGATTCAATTCAAAATAAAGTTTATTACTGTTGTGTTTCTAAAGGTAATAATGTCCTGTATGCGTATAGCGGTGGAGACCAAGGAATTGAGAATGTTGCAGCTTTGTGCTTGGAGAGGGCTCCTCCTTTCCACAGGTGGTATTTTGAGACAATAGGTAAAAGGACTTATGGGTTTTTTATGGAAGATGGGTATGTTTACTTCGGTATCATTGATGAAGGTCTTGGTAACTCAGTACTTCTTCGGTTTTTGGAGCATGTTAGAGATGAATTCAGAAAGCTAGCTAGAAAAGGTTCAAGGGGAATTTTGCCAAACATGAACTCAATTTATATTCAGGAAAAACTGGTTCCCGTCATCCACAGCCTGATCACTTCATTAGAGAATGTCTCAAATGGTAGTAGTAAGTGGAGAGATGAAACTTCCTCATCTCTTCATGTAGATCTGTCTCCATCACCTAGTAATTTGAATGGACAAATTGAAAGTGCTAGTTCAACAAAAGCCCCTTTATTGGGAAAATCTAGCAAGCCGGAGAAGAAGAAAGTAAAGGATCATGTGATTGCAATGAGAGATGTTGAGTTAGAGGAGCATCGGAAATCTACTGAGAGAGGAGCAAGGGCTGATTCAGGAAATATGGATTGTATTAGCCAAGGCGGTGCAGGTGCATCAGTTTTGCAAAAGGATGTGGGTTCAATGAGGACGAGATCAAGCCCTCAAAACATTCGTAGGAAATGGTGGAGCCAAGTACGCATTGTTCTAGCTATTGATGCAGCTGTGTGTATAATATTATTTGTCATCTGGTTAGTAATATGTCATGGTTTATCCTGCATTCGATAGAATTCAACCTTCTTATGTGACTCTCAATTTGAATCATTATCATATTGGAACTTGAGATTTTTCATGCATGATCTGATCAACAACAGACATTGGTTTCTTTAGTGGAGTACGCAGATAGAAGTTAAGTATTTGTCTTGTTGGTGAGATCTTTAGTGCTTATTTGTAGGCATGTGCTTCTGGTTACCCATGTAAGAGTGTACTGTACAGTTTCGTTACTTTTAAACATATCTTTACTTGTATATGAATTTTGGGAAGATTTAGAGGTTCTTGATTAGCCTGTCTCTTTAGTTTATTTTTATGGGTTATTGTTTTCTATTACAGAGATGACTGATAATCTCAAGTTCTACCCACTGGGTAATTATGCCATCAAAATCCTTTAGGTATGTTTGAACTGCCTTTTTTGGTTTAAATATGTTGCTCATAAAACGTAGACTTTTAAGGTATATGTCTAATAAAGTAATCGAGTTTGAAGAACCAAAAACCATAAATTATAAATTTTGGAAAGTATGCAGATCAAAGTTGAGGGCGAGCCTTGGAGCATAATAAGATTATATTTTTGTACTGGAAGGTCATGGATTCGAATATAGAAAACTCATTCCTACTCTCATAGAATCGTGGAGCATGTGCATCGGGGTTTGTCCTTTTATGTAGATCAAGGTTGTCAAATACGAGAATCTATCTAAACCGTAAGCTCATGGAGCTTCCATAATCTCGACTGAAAGGAGTTTACCTAATTCATTATGGGAAACTGGTTCATATATAAAAACTATAAAGTAGACTATTAATCTTTTGGATGCTTGTTTGAGTGATAAATTTGCAAAACACTGCTGCATTTTTCTTTTCTTAAACTTCACTGCTGTAGCCCCTTGTTTTAGTTGGAGCGGATCAAGTTGCTAAATTTATGTTTTCACCTGAGCTAAACCGTTCTTAATGATGTTAAACTTTGTTGCTTGTGCCATTAGCCTATCTTTTGATTGACTCATTTTAGAGAGCAGAGCTGGTACTTGATTGATTTAAAACTCTTATTTCGATTTGATCTCAGAGCAGACATTATAACTTAAGAACCTCACTAGTAATTTGAATTGTTTCTTCTATGTTCTAAAACGATTCCACGGAAAAACAAAATAAAGGTGTCATCAATTTTAGGAATATCCTATAACAATTTACCACCCAAAGTAAAACCAATATATTAAGCACAGTTACCATATATTTTGAAGATTGTCTTGCAAGCAAAAGACAGATGGACAGTTTGCTGCGTGGGCTTATACATTTACTATGGACATTTTTTTTTTCTTGAATGAAACCTTGCTCTTGTTATGCCTATGAAGAAGTCAGATTACTTGTGAATTTTGATTTACAAGTTAAATTCATTTTTTAGTGCTTTTGATGGTGTGTTACAAGAAAGATTCAAAGTTTCATAAATTACAAGTCTGTGACCATTCAATTTGTACCAAAAAAATAAATAAATAAAAAATTATTGTGAAGTAAATTTTGAATAATTTAGGCCTAATAGTTGACAAAGGGGCATAAATTTTGAATAATTTATTTTGTTGTTGACTGATCTGTAAAGACCTAGTCACACTCACATTGCAGGAATAAGTTTGATGTCTCATAGCTTTATATAGGTGGTTTTTGAAATGAATTTTTGGTGTTACTGTTGTATCAAAGATTCAGTACATTTCACCAATAAAAATATTACATGTCAGCTAAAGTTTTCTTTTTTCTGCCAAATTTTGTCTCTCTCCTATGATGTGTAATGCTCTCATTTGTGGGATGCACTGAATCTTGGTGCATCAGTAGTACCAAAAATTTATTCGTTGTTTTGGTTTTACTGTTTCCATGTTGGGCTGATTGACCAATTATACATATAGGGGACTGGGACATTGGACTCGTATTTCATTTAATGCAATTGCTAAGTCTTGTAACATAATTGAATTGAATTTCAATTTCAATTTTTTTTGGATACTTGAATTTCGAATTTGAGTATGTCACTCGAGGAGTAAATTTTCACTACTAAGTACATACTTTTTTTTTTATTAAAAATAGAAATATGTGAGACTCATATGACAATAACCTTAAATTAGTGGATACAATAAATACAGTAAAGATATAGGAACACTGAGGAAAATTTTCACTTTAAGATCTAATTTTAGATCCTCTTCAAAGTTAACTTTAATCTATTCAAGTACTTATACCTTCAATACAACCAAAAAGAAAATTAGGTTCTAACTTGTACGAAAAATATCTTATTAAGATTGATTTGTTAATGAAAATTGATTTAACTTGTAAAATCAAACTATGTCAAGGGGTTAATTCTTCTTGATGTACCTTGATTAATAAGTTATTTATAAGGGTTTAATGTTTCTCATGTTGTAGGAGATATGAATGTTCATCAACCGATCCAAACTCATTTAAACCGTAGTGATCGAATCAAAAAATCGATAACTGAATTAACCGAAAATCGAAAAATCAAAAACCAAAAAGAAAATCGCAAAATTTAATTGGATTGGATCGGTTTTCGATTTAATAGGTGAAAACCGATCCAATCCAAACCGATCCAATGAATCCCCAACCTTACCCTTTACTTACTTGGGCCTATTTTCCAATCATAGCCCAAAAATCATATAGCAAAATTCTAAACACAAGACTCATTAACCCATCATGTTGGAGAAAGTGGGTTGTGCTTGATTTATGTTATGCTTTTTTTTTTTGGCAAGATACATCAAAATATTAGTAGGCTACATCATATATTTTTATTGCATGTGTTATTGTTGTACAACAGCTCTTCTGTTGGATGAAAATTTGTTGGATGAAAATTTGGGTTACACCGTATCCCAGACAACCACATTATAAATTTTTTGTTGGAGGTAAAAGATGGTAATTCAACTTTTTGTTGTACTATATTGAAAATCAGATTATCTTTTACTGATGCTTCTAGATTGCACAATAATCATCATACAAACTTTACAAAGCCAATGCATACAAAAGATATGTTATTTGCATAATAATCATCATACAAATTTTAGGCTTTTCAAAAAATCGAAAATCGATCCAAACCAAACCAAATAAAATTGGATTGGATAGGATAAGATTTAAAAAAAAAAAATCCAAACTAAATGGATGATTACATGATCAAACCGATGAGATTGGATCAAATTAATTTTGCTTGCAAAACCGATCCAATCCAGACCGCGAACACCCTTATCTCCTATACACATATAAAAATATGTAGGACCTATATTTTTTCTTTCTCTCTTTTTTTTCACATGAACATTACACACTTTTATGTGGATGTTGGAGATAAATTTATATCTTACAACGTGAGAAATATTAAACTATATTTATAAGAGGAGTATTATTCTTACAACCTATTTTTCACTGTTGATTTCCGTCAATCCAACGGTTATGATTTATTTGGTCATATTAATTAATTAATTAATTATTTCAATAAATTATAATAGTTGGATTGACGAAAATCAACAGTGAAAAAATAGGTTGTAAAACTTTTAGGTTGTAAAAATAATGCTTCTCTATTTATAAATAGGTGTACTATATTATGTATACCTTTTTTTATGTTTAATCTACATTTTCCTCTCTAATACCGTTTGATCAGAATCTCAATTAATTTTATTTTTTTTCTCTTCTTGTGATTGTGATCTAACAGTGTTAGAAATGAATAGATAGAATATGCATTAAAACAAGTAGACATAATATCATATTTCATTGTGAAGTATGACTGAGGTTATATGTAAGAGTGAAACTGGGTCGGGCCGGCCTACGGCTCGGCTTACGTTATGCTAGACCTGAACTAGTATATTTCGTAAAATAGGCCGGACTTGGGCCTTGAAAAAACTTGTTTAATAAAAAGATCGTAGGCCCACTTTCACAAGGTCTGGCCTATAAGCCTACAAGCCGACCTATATTGTACTATTTATTTTAAATAAAATAAAATAGAATAAGTATACCTTGAAGAAAAAACAAAAAATATAAATTTAATCAATTGTAATTATTTATAACTTAATTATATTCGATTATTTTTATAAAAATCTGACTTTATTTCTTATGGAATCAACATCTCAGCATGTTAGATTGTGTATATGAATATATTAAAAGATTTTTGGGAGAGGTTATACTTACTACAAGCATCATGATGTGTTTTTGAATTCATGTAATTATTTTAATTTACATAGCATAGATTTGTTTGTTGGACCTGATGAAATATATGTTATTTAGTTTGAGCATTTTGCTTTAGAAAGTGACTTAAATGCAGATTGTATAAGTTTTGTTGTGATTCATAATTCTGTTTGGACGTTGAAATTATGATTTTTGGTTTAACAACATAATTTGAATATTTTGTAAAATTGATTCATGGTTCTGTTTGGAAGTAAAAAATTAACAGGTTAATGAGTCAGACCAGACCAGACCATTTATTTTTTTATAAACGAGTCAAGTCAGGCTAACAGTTAGACTCGTATTAGGCTTGTGTCAGATCAAATTAAATTTTTTTGACATAAGCTTGAGTTTTTCGGAACAAAATTTCGCCCAGCCCAATCCGCTTTCACCCTAGTTATATGGCATGTTTTAACTTTAGAACGGTGAAATTTTCCCTTCGCTTAAATATTTTCTTCAAGAGAGATAGATTTATTTTATATTTTTTTTTTCCAAAGCGAATCAACAAGGAAAACGGTAATTGCTCTCGTGTCTTTCCATCGAAAAAACTTTATAATAGTAAACTGATCTTTTCATTTCAACGAGACCATCATATTACCCTCACATCAGACACTAGCTAGTGATGACAGATGAGAAATTTGAATAAAAGGTGGACTGTTAATTTACCTGAGGAACTTCTGCTTAGAAAAAGCAACTTACGTGAAGATCTAGTTCCTTTTTTTTTTTTTTTTTTAAGTTTCTGAGTTTTTCATTTTAATTTTTATATAAGAAATGATTTCATTTTTGTGTGTAAGATGTTAAAAAATTATGTAAAATAGAGAATTATGAAGGAATTATTTATAATATCATAATAAAAAAAGAGGGATATATTCTTACTACTAAAAAAATCCACTGCTATCCCTACAATCATCATTGGATTAACATTTTTTCTCTTTCTTTAAATTTTTTTCAACATTCTATCTCTTTGATTCAATAGTGATTATAAAAGTAGTGGATTGATAGTGAATTTTTTTGATAATAAGAATATCCCTATTTATGAAAAAAATAGAAAAGGGGTTGTTGAGGTTTTTATTTTTTGGAAATTACAACAGTATTTAATTGATGTGAGGGGATTGTAAATGTTTGACCCGAAAGGGTAGTAGTTAATGTAGGATCTATATAAACTGGCATGTAGTAAAGGGGTTATAGACCGTTGTACACTAACAACTAACAAGGCTTGAGATCAAACGGATGTTGTGTGGGTATAATAACAATTAAGAAAGTATGGATAAAAAGTATCTAGCTAAGAGGCTTAATCTTATATGAGGTATGATATTTATACTATTAATCTATTATCACTCTAATATAATTATGTATTTCAGAAAATATACTAAAAAATATTTTTCTTTTTTATCTCTTCAGAAACTTTTCAGAGATTATTGACTGAGAGTGGAATTCAATGGTGATTAGAGTGGTAATAAATTAATAGTAAAATAAAATTAGTAGTGTGGTTATCCTACCTCATCTTGTATTTATAAAATGAGTTAGGGTCGAAATGATAAAATAATAGATAATATCCCTTAAGGTTTTAACGACCATTTATCTTAATTTATTCTCCTAGAATTGTGGGATCCATTAGGTGGTCCAAAACAATATTCACATTTTTTTCTTCCGTATTAGGACTTGAGTAAGTTGTTTAACGCTCATGAGATATGAGTAGTTGTTTATTGTAGTTGTTAAAAGTTTTTTTTCTTTGTCGTTTTTTAATAAAAAGGGGAAAGAAAAGGTTCTTTGTATTCTTTGATGTGGTTTAGTTTCTTCGATCTTTCTGCGTCTTTGGTCTTATTTACTAATAGTGCATCATTATTACACAAACAAGTAAAAGCATTCCCTTTTCTTGTTTTGGCATCATGGCGTCAAGTTCTAAGCTTTCAAAATGCAACAAGTGGCAACCAAGGGCTACAAATTTTGCTTATTTCTCGTGTTTTTTAAACTTTATGTCACATATTCTATGCCCTTTTCATTAATAAACTTTCAAGGGCTTATTAAATTTGCAACACTTTCTAAGCCGGATACATGAATTTGATAGCTATTGTGTATGCAAATTCCTCGTGACACCTTCCATAATTTAGTGCATGAAAAAAGGTTCATTATTATAAGTTCTGTTTCATCACTACCTTTCGAACTGAGAGCATGAAAGTTTTGATACAATATTTGTAGTATGAGAGTGAAGCTTCCCATGTGTTTCTTAAAATGATCATATCATGAGAAATCATAATGAATCAATAGTAATAAAGAAAGAGAGAAAAATATATATTGGAATAGGTAGTTACAAAATCATCATTGTTGATTCGTCGTTGTATGATTATAATTCTCTCATATTAAATAATACATAAGAGAATCCGTTTCTATTATGGTATGGTGAATTTTTTTGAAATATCGATAAGATTATTATTTTGTGACTGAACATTTTTGAGTTCTAGTTCTAGAAATAATATTTTTTTTATTGTAAAAATACAAAAGATAATGTTGTATACAATCAATCTTCACTGTTATCCTTGCAAAAGATAAAGTTTTGATACAATATTGTAGTATGGTGACGAATTTTGAAATATTAGTAAGATTATTATTTTGTGATTGGAATTTTATGAGTTCTATTTCTAGGAATTTTTTTTTATAAAAATATAATAGATAATATTGTGTATTATCAATCTTTACTATTATTTTTATAAAGTTGAAGAATCTTATATGAGAAAAATATTTGTCATTTTAAATGACAAAAAGTTATGTCATTTTAAAAGAGAAATAGACACAGAATAAATTTTTTATTTAAATTTTAAATTAAAAAAAATCACCCACTTTCTCTTTCTCAATTTCCATTTTCTGTGTCTATCTCTTTCTCCTAAATGACATAACTTATGTCATTTAAAATGACAAACACCAACCCCATCTTATATACCAGGATTTATGTTGTAAAGTCGCTAATGTGAATGCTAGTTTGTTTTTAGGAATCATATTTCTTAATATTTTTTTCTCAAATCCCCCCGACATTCATAAAGTACTATTGAAGAAATATAATTAGGGAAAATTATTTTTCGGAGATAAGATTATCTCCCATAATTTTAAAATGATATCATTTTGAAGTTTAAAAAAAGGGGATTACTTCTCTCATGTAGTATGAGAGAAATATTCTCATGTTAAGAGACAAATAAAGTGAGTCCCACCAATTTTTAGAAAAAAGAAAAGAGAGAGACATTTTTCGAAAGGAGAGTGACATGAGAGATCCATTTTATGCAACATAAAAGTATGATTTCCCTTAAAAAAAGGGCTTTCAATTTGTCATGTAACATGGTCAAAAAAAATTTCCTACAAAAGTAACGACAAGTTAAATAATAATAAAAAATTGAAGAGGCACTGTATTCAATGACTTTATTTTGTGTATAGTGATTGCATGACATCAGTTTTCTACATACAACATGATTCTTATTTATCCCTTAAAAAAAGGTATTTTAGTAATTTTAATTTTTATAATACATGTTACTGAAATATTATGTATTTTTTTTTCAACCTCAAAATGACATCGTTTTGGGATGGCAGGAGATCTGCAAAATGTTAATTCTATATAATTAATGAGTTTGATATTTCTCATGTTATAGTAGATAAAATTATCTTCAATATATACATAAAAGTGTGTGGGGTCATCTGAAAAGAAGAGAGAAAAAAAGAAAATATAAATCCCACACATTTTTATATATATGAAAAAGATAAAATGATCTTCAATAACACAAGAGATATTAAACCCATAATTAATATCTCTATAGGCACCATCCACCATTCCAAAGAAATGGAGCAACCAAAAGCGACAAGATGCATAAAGGACCAAGAGACCTCGCCGACCAAGTTCATTTTGCACATCAGAGATAAGACATTACCAAATATAAAGACAACATTGAACACACCACCCAAAAAAGGACAAAATATTGAACGCTATTGTTGTGTCTTGAACCCATAGTAGTTGTAAAAGCCACAAACCTCGTTATAGTTTAATTAATTTCTTTTGTGAAAAAAAATTAAACGCAGTGCATTCATGAAGAGTGTAATTTCGTCCATCATATCCACTAAACGATAATTAGATGTCTTATTTGCATCATATTTTAGGCCAAAGCACTATAGTAAGATTCTTTGGGAAAAGATTTGTCCAATCCAAGAATATTTGATATGTTTTTTTCTATAGTAATGCAATCAAACCTGTACATGACAAATATAGGATTAGTCCAGCATGGATTTAGTACAGGATCATTGTCCACGTCACCCAGTACCAGAGAGTCCTGCACCCTTTTCATATGGGACAAGTGTCAACGTCACCGGTCAAGCACTAAACCCGTACGGTGTCAGTGACGGACTAGTCTCGCATCTAATCCATATGTCACTAGCCCCGTACGGATCAGGTGCTGGTCCAACACTGACGCCGTACGTGTTTAATGTAATCGTCCATCCTACCAAACGCTCACCCAATCCCCTTATATATACCCCCCTCAGGTACGAAAATAACATCTCAATGTCATACTTACCTTTCTTCCACCATTGCCGCCCTATTTTCTTCACTCCTATGAACCATTCAATAAGAACCACATTAGGAGATTTTACTTTGTCGGTGCTTATTTTTTGAACTATCTTGTGTTGTGTTCTTCATCTTTGAATATTCATTCCAATATCCATATAGCCTTTTGTTGCAGCATCGCACAATTGGACCCCCCAACATCTATATTTTTCTTTATTTTTAAGTTTTATTTGCAATACTATAATGGATCAATTTCGTTCATTTGTGTATTACAATGGTTTTAAAAATGTAGGTGCAAGCGGTTTGACCTTCGAATGGAAAAAAAGAGCAATGTATATTGTCCGAAATATGTCCGTTAAAGATTTAAAGGAGAAGATCCATCGAAAGTTGAAGCTCCAAAAAAATCAAATAATATCTTCAGTGACAAGTATAGTCCCAAATGTAAATTGCAAATATGTGGGGTTTGTTATATATGATGATGAGGATGTGGATGTTTTCCCTAGAATATCAGTGGATAACTCTACGTTTCAATTTGTTGAGTTATACGTGGATATTGATACATCAGAGGATCTATCAAATACCGATTGGTGGATTGGACCTTAATAGTCAGTCACAATATGTATTATCTTCTGCACCCAACCTACACAATCAACTGTTGCTCATGGATAAGAGAGCGACTATATGGTACACAGAAAACCTGACAATAAGGAGTAAGAGGATGATGAAGACACTCTGTTGGTTAATGACCATGATCATAATGATAGCGTTGCAGCTGATGAACATCATGGCAATCCAATGTCACACGAGACTGGTACCCCTATGCCTAATCCTGCAATTTTTCCACAATCATCATGTTCCTTAGTGAGTTTTGTCATTATATTTTTTTTCATTTTTTATTGGTTACTATGTTTTCATTAAAACGTATTATGTGTGAATGTGTAGATGTTACACCATTTTGGAATATGATTACACATTATGAGGCTATTAATTGGGCTTACCCGCATGAAGATATACTGGATGTTGAAGGCTTATGATGGGGTCCATGGACAAGAGGAGATCCATTATACGTCAAATAAGAGTCTGAGTCCAAGCACGATGTTCAGACCGCAATAAAACATTATTGCATGAAGGTTAATCAAGAAGTTGTAGTGGTTGAGAGTACTATGGCCAAGTTATCTGTGAAATGTCGAAACCACGAACAAGGTTGCAATTGGCGAGTAAGCAATTAAATCTAAGAATAGCAACACTTGGGTGGTTAGTAAATGGGTTGGAGGTCATAGTTGTGTCAGCCAATTCCTTTTCCAAGATCACAGACAAGTTGATTCTGAACTTATTTCCACAGTCATATTAGGTACGATGTGCAATACTATCTGCTCATTTTGATAATTATTTGTGTTTATCAGTCAATGTAAATAACATTCCTAATATATACATGTTGTGAATGGTAATGCAGACATGGTTAAGGCCCAACCTTCAGTACCTATGATCCTGATACAAGAAAGAGTGATTGATCTCTTTGGATTTCATGTCTCTTACAAGAAGGCGTGGAAGACAAAACAAAAAATAATTGTTAAGATTTACGGTGATTTATTAAGGAAAAGTGTCCCATATAAATTATATGCACAACTAGTCTCGTACCTGTTAGGTGCGTGATTGCCACATGTTCAAAGAGTCACGTACGAAGACCATGCGGGAGTGACCTGTCAACGTGCCCTGTATCACATGCATGCGGAACTGAATGAAAGCGGGTGACATGGACGTTACTCCCGTATTGAACCCATGCAAAATTGATCTCGTACCTATCACAAGCACATTTGACTGCATTACTATAACAAAACATCACAAATGTGCTTTGACAAAAGTTCTTACTAAGATGTTTTTCCCTTATATTTTTACCCCTCAATTCCAAACAACGTACCACTATTATTAGTATTGATTTTATCAGGCAAATAGATTTGGAGCACACCTTCAACACTAGAAGAATCTTCCTCCCTATAAATAGCCCTTATATACACATATCGAATAAGGAATTTCACGCTCACTCCCACCATAGTTATTACTTTATTTCAATTTTATTATGGAAAATAATTATCTCATGTTGCATGAGATAATTATCTCATGCAACAAAGACAAATTAGTGGGGTCCACTATTTTTTTTATTCTTTTTTTTGAAAAAGTAGTGAATCTCACTATCTTGTCTCTGTTACATGAGATAAATAGATCCCTTTTATTATACACTCCAAGAACCAAACCCTTACAAAACACTTCCCAATTTCTCAACCTTCGCATAAGACCACAAACACAAAATTTTCATACTTATGCCTCAATAGATATTATCGGATTGATTCTATACCCTTTGTGAATTGACAATCCATTTTCCACCTCTTAAAAAGTTCTAGTGTCAATTAAAGTTGATATATACATAAAAATAATAATGGATTTTATTAATCTCATGTTAAAGGAGATAAGTTATTTCATGTCATAAAGACAAATTTATGTGCTCCATCAATTGAAAAAATAAAAAGAAAAGAAAAGAAAAAAGTGACATAGTTATGGAAGGATGTGTTGGAGGAGAAACTTATCTCATGTAACATGAGAATAGTTTTTCCAATAATAATTGTTTAACTATTTATTACATGTGTTCGCTTTTTCTGCGGTTACTGCAGATAAGTTATCTGAGTAAGCTCAATAAGACGTCGTTTTGGGGTGAAATCATGGTGGTTTTATAATTTTAATTTATTTCAGGATTATAATAGTCTTTATATTTATAATTTTTTAGATTTCAATACCAAAACGACGTTGTTTTGAAAATAAATGCAGATAACTTATCTGCAGTAACTGCAGAAACATTTTTCCCTTATTACATATATTAAAGTAACTCCTACAAGTCAAATTTAATTTTGACCCTCTAAAATTGTAAAATTCATATATAATTGATTATATAACCACTTTTTAAGAACTAATAATGTATCAACGTATTAATGGAATAATAATATACACATTTTTTTTTTGGTACATAATATACACATTTTTAACATTACTAGTTTTAGAAACATTTGAATTAAATTATTTCGAGATCAATTTTCTTAAAAAATTATTGTTTTTCTTAAAATAATCATTTATTAACTATGTTATGAAAACGACAATTTCAAAACTTAAATCCTTACGATGATAAATAAAAGGGTTTTATTAATCTCATGTTAAAGGAGATAAGTTATCTCATATCATAGAGATAAATTTGTGGGCTCCACCACCTGAAAAATAAAAAAGAAAAGAAGAGAAAAATGTGGCACAGTTATCGAAGGATGTGTATGAGAGAAAGTTATCACATGTAGCATAAGCGTAGTTTTTCCCTGGGGGGTGGTTGGTAGAGGAGAAATTTTTTTACCAGAAAAATGTAATTACTTGCAAAAAAGTAGGAAAGTAAGTTTGGTAGAAAAATTTAAAAAAAAAGTTGTTTGGTGGAGTAAAATATTACCGGGGAAAAAGCACATCGAAATTTGTAAGTTGTAATGTGCATATGTTGTTTTTTGCCATTTACCCAGTTTTCTTCCAAATACCATGTTGAAAGTTGCATTCTTGTACAGTGAATATGTTGTTTTTTTACATACAATTGACAATGCCTGGGGAAAATCATTTGATAGGTAAATTTCTTAATCTCTTCTACCAAATGGGGACAAGTGAAAATGCTACATTCAGTTAATTGGAGAAATTTTCAAATATCTCGAACCAAACACTACCCTAAATAAAATCTATCTAAAATCACAATCTATTCCTACTCAATGATTAAGAATTCTTTTTTGTGTGATAAATAAAATTTCTTTGTCACTCATGCAGAAAATATTTTCTTTATACATAAATTGTTTGCTTATATGAAAAGTAGTTTTATATTTTTTTATGATAAAGACTAAAATTATCTTAAAAACACATAGGAAATGATCTGTTTACTATTTTTTTATAAATTACATTAAATATGATCGGTCATACACTCTTAATTAAAGTATGACCGATCATACTTAATATAATTTGTAAATAAAAAAATTATAAATATAACATTCTATTGTATAAAAACTAGACTTCTAATAAATTTTAAAACCATAGAAAAAAGCCACATGTTTTTGTGATTGTGAAGAATAAGGTGGGACCCTTGAAACTTGTAGCGGGTACTACCTCCCCCTACATGCTACATCTACAGCCACTTCTGTTGCAAAGACACATAACATATTTCATATATTTTATACACAAACCTCCTCTCTCTCTCTCTCTCTCTCCCGCTGTCTCTTTATCTTGTACATGTGTCTCTGCAACACAACATTATTTGTACACTATGTTAATGTTGTGTACAGATAAACACAACAACATAACATAAATCATAAATCATAAATCATAAATGTTTTTTTTTTTTTTTTCCCACCATTACATTACTTTACATATTACAGAGAAAACAAAGAAACAAAAGGAAAAGAAAGGTGGTGATGTAGCGGTAGTAGCAGCTATAGTTATAGTAATAGTAATAGCACTGTTTTCTCTGTCTCTCATCCTTCTCGTGATTACCATTTCAACCTTTTCTGTTTTTTCTCTTTCTTCATTCACTTCCTTGACTAACTCTCTCTCTCTCTTCTTTCTTTGTTTCTCTCTTTCTCTTTCAATCAAACTTTAAAGTTCGAAGTTCAAACTTCAAACCCTAGGCCTAGGCTTCTCAATCTATCATGCTGCTCTCTATGGTTGGTTTGCATATTTTGTGTTTTTGGGTCTTTGAATTCTCCTTCTAAGTGGTGTTTCTGGGATTTTTGTTTTGTTTCAGGTAATCTTTTGCCCAACTTGATCACTTTTTATTCAACTTTTTTTTTTTTTCTTC
This sequence comes from Gastrolobium bilobum, assembly GCF_033153095.1. NCBI lineage: Eukaryota > Viridiplantae > Streptophyta > Magnoliopsida > Fabales > Fabaceae > Gastrolobium > Gastrolobium bilobum. Next base: position 186,965 of record NW_026896308.1, on the reverse strand, counting down.
ACTGTCTTGATTTTTAGTTGCAGTTTTGGTTTTTTGGGGTGCTTACTGGATTAAGTTTGTTTGATTTTGCAAAAAAATTTGGGTGATAGTTTTGCAATTTAATTGTGTGAAGCTAAAACTTTATTTTTTTTAGCTGCTCTTTTAATTTTCAAGCTTGCTATTAATTCTGATCCATGGGGAGTAAAATTAATTAAATGTATTTATTCTTTTTGTTTCACTGATTCCACTTATTTATTTTTTAAATTCTCTCCTTCATTGAACTTCCCTCCTCTCCATCCTTGCTTTAAATCCAAGGTTGCTTTTGAATAATTTTAACACTGACTCTTAATTTTTGATCCTTCCTTTTGTCCTGATATCAACTCTTACATGTGCCTACCAGTATTTACAAAATCAAGGAAATTACACCATTTTTCACATTCACATCTTCAAACACAAAGTGTGAACACACAGAGCACCTTCCCTGATTGTATACCCTAAGCACTCATACATGTGCTCTGTGGTTCCCCTCCATCAGGGATTTATGTCTCATGTTAGACAATCAGAGAGAAACTGATATAAGGATGGTAATGGCAAAGATAAAAGTGAAGGAGAAATAGAAAGCTAGGGGTGAGGGAAGAAATGAATTGTCACTTTTTATAGTTCAGAAGAAAAAGAAGTTGAGTCTTTCAAATTACAAGGATAGCTATTTATTAATTTTTTTTAGAAGTGATTAAGTGAGGTGAAGATGCACTTCAGTTTTTCTAGCAACTGGATGTTTGAATACATTTGTTTTTTTGTTTTTCCATGTCTATGTGCCATGAAAAGTATGTTTCAAATGTTTTATGAATATTCTGGTTGAAGTCATAGATAAATGCTTATGCATTGCAGTACATCTCTTCATTTGAACCACAATTCTTGTCCTAACCAATCTGAAATATTATTAGTATTACTAAAACTGCAGGTTTGGATGCTTCATTTTGTAATCAATAAAGAGGTTCAAGTCAACCAATCAATTGTGCTGAGAATTATGACTGAAGAAGAATCTGGAGGAATGCCTCTGAGGTTTTTGATTTCTGTGCAATTCACTTTGTGACTCATCTTTAGAATTGGGCTAAAGCTAAGTAGCCAGTTAGTTTGTCAACTCATCAAATACATATGTCAAATATGGATACCTATGCCAATACATGTGAGATAGTGGAATCAAGGGTGGAGATAATTTCTGAGATTAGTTGTGCTCACAAATCAGGAAAAAAATATTCGATTGAGGATGATATCAATCATCTTTTCCAGGCTATTGACATTAAAAGTTCATGTAGAGGTCCTAGTACATCACGTTCACAAAAGAGTGCTCTTAAAAGGCCAATAAAAGTCAGTTCATCTCAGGCATCAGGAATTGGCATCTCGGAGCCTGTAAGTTTAAAGCAGGCACTTAGAGGGTTGTGCATATCTCAGGCATCGGAAATGGCTGCTTTGAAGAGACTGTCAAAGCCATGCAGTTCATCAAGAGTATCGGAGGCTGGCACCATCAAAAAGTTATACACAGCTGTGGTAGATGAGGGGAAAGGGAACTTGGTGGAAATTTCCCTAGTGCCAGAGATATCTGCAGCTTCAGATAAATTGCCCGGTGTAGCTATATCTAGTTCAAGTGCTAATCATTCTATTCCTTTGGTTGATGCAACAAAACCAAAAGCAATGACTACTAGGTTTGCATCCCGGGATCAGATTGTTCCTCTTCCTCCAGAGGTTGAGGGTGACAAGCCAATCATAGGGACTGGAAAACCAATACTTGCAAATCTGTCACCAGTTACTTCTGCAAGTGAGGAAATGCAAGAGGTCAGAATGGATCCTGCTTCCTCGAGCAAATTTTCTCTTGGTTCTTCAATGCCAGATAAGGGGCAAGAAGCAAATTTACATTCTACATCTTGTCCACCTAGCTCTAGCATTGGTAATGTAGTGGATAAACCCACAAGCAGTAATACATGTTTGGCAAGGCCAATATTTAATAACTTTAACTTCCTTAAGAAAAAAGTAAAGCAAGATTTATGTTCTGCCTCGAGCTGCTCTACTCCATGTATGAGAAATGATTTTGGGTCTAGTGCAAGTAATTTGGACAAGGAGACTGGTAATTCTGATTTGAAGCATGAAATGAAAGAAAATGAGAAACTGTCTCCCAGCAGTTCAAAGCACAGCATTGAAGTTAACTCAATTAATGTTAGCATGGATTCAAGCAAATCTGGTTTTAGTTTGAATTGCAATAAGAGAAGTAAGTTTCTTGTGACAAAAGTTGATGAGAAATCAAGATCAAAGGAAAAGGGTGAGTTCTCCCAGAGCTCAAAAAGTAGCATTGGTGAGTATAGTAGTAGCACAAGCATCAGCGAGGAGAGCAATCTAAGTGGTTCCAGTCGCAGTGGCAACAGGCCTCACATGTCAAAACACTTGAGATGGGAAGCTATTCGTGCTGTTCAACAGCAGAATGGTATTTTAAATTTGAGGCACTTCAAGCTGCTGAGGAAGCTTGGTAGTGGGGACATTGGAACTGTTTATCTTGCAGAACTAATTGGAACAAACTGCCTTTTTGCACTGAAAGTGATGGACAATGAATTCTTGGCAAGCCGGAAGAAAATGTTCAGGGCCCAAACTGAAAGAGAGATCCTGCAGATGTTGGATCATCCGTTTCTTCCTACGCTTTATTCCCATATCGCAACAGATAAACTCTCTTGTTTGGTGATGGAGTATTGTCCAGGTGGAGATCTGCATGTCCTGCGACAGAGGCAGCCATATAGGAGTTTCTCGGAACAAGCAGCTAGGTAGGAATTGTGAAATTTAAAACAGTCTTTCTTCTTCATCACTTAAAGATATCTGTGAAATTCAATCTTTTCAGGATACCTATTTTTCTATTTTGAAATTCAATCTTGTCCAGTTAGAGTAATATTATGTTCTTAAACTATTTTTTTTAGACCAAAGCTGTGTTCAAGAAGTTCAATGGACCTTATGTTATTTTATTTTTTTGAATACACTCAATGGACCTTATGTTAATTTGTTGGCTTGTTAGCATTTATTTGAAAGTCCAGCTATCACTTTATGTTTGTGCTATGCTCCAAAATTAGAAAATCTGAGTTCAAATTTCTGGAGAGTAGAAGTGGAGTTAATGTTGATGAAATTTAAAAAGAACAGAGACACACACATATACACAAATCAGTTGGATGATTTAGTGTTAAAAACAGACAGAAAATCATAGCAATCCCCAGGAGAAATGAATCAGATAGCAATGTTTGAAATTGATTCATGTACCAAGAAAAAAATCTTGACTAACCTACAACACCGCAAGATGTAGATAAATTATACTAGGTATAGTTTGTATAATTCAAACATCTTGTACATGTTCTTTCCACTTATTATCATGCTTATTCAAATGTAAATTCTGTGTTTTCTTATTCCCACTTTACAAGGAATGGTTTCTTGTATGACACAATCTATGGCAAGTGGATTACTTCTTCACAAATTTCCTTGACTATAGTCATGCCATTACATTTGCAGGTTTTATGTTGCTGAGGTTCTTCTTGCCCTGGAGTATTTACACATGCTCGGAGTTGTATATCGAGATCTTAAGCCAGAAAATATCCTAGTACGAGAAGATGGCCACATAATGCTGACGGATTTTGACTTGTCACTCAGATGTTCTGTCAATCCAATGTTAGTCAAGTCATCTTCACCGGACATGGATGCAACAAGGAAGATGTCCAGTCCCTGTTCAGAGGCTAGCTGCATACACCCTTTCTGTCTCCAACCGGATTGGCAAGTCTCCTGCTTTACTCCCATTCTATTATCTGCCGGAGCAAAATCTCGAAAGATGAAGGCTGACATAGCTGCTCAAGTTGGTCCACTGCCACAGCTTGTAGTGGAGCCTACCAGTGCGCGGTCTAACTCCTTCGTTGGAACATATGAATATCTTGCTCCGGAGATGATCAAAGGTGAGGGTCATGGGAGTGCTGTAGATTGGTGGACTTTTGGTATATTTTTGTTTGAGCTTTTATATGGTAAGACTCCTTTCAAGGGCCCAGCAAATGAGGACACATTAGCCAATGTTGTCTCACAGAGCCTTAAGTTCCCAGGTGCTCCGATAGTTAGTTTTTATGCAAGAGATTTGATCAGAGGATTGTTGATAAAGGATCCCAAAAATAGATTAGGTTCTGTAAAAGGTGCTGCTGAAATAAAGCAGCATCCCTTCTTCGAAGGCCTCAACTGGGCTCTAATACGGTGTGCAGCCCCGCCAGAGCTCCCCAAGTTTCGTGTGTTTGGAAGTAGTGCTCTTTCTATGGTTGCACAGAAAGAGAATGCAGCTGATTTAGAAGATACAGAAGAATGCGAAGAGTTTGAGCTGTTTTAGTTTTCCATTCTTCTTATGTTGGGTAGAGAATTGAATTGAAGTTGACTCGGTTTCAAAACCCGTTCTTACCCATGTAACACTTAATATAGCTTATAGCATAAATGTAATTCAAACATCGTGACAAATAGATAGATTAGTATATGTTTATACTGGATTAGAAGTTGCTAATCGAGAAAGGAAACATGAGTTTGTCTGCTGGCCGTTTCAGCCTCTCATGGATATTTTTTTCCCCTTTTTTGTTTGCTTACACGGTTGAGGGCAAGCTTTGGAGTAGTGGTAAGGTTGCTCTTTGTGATTGAAAGGTCATAGGTTTAAGTATGAGAAACAGCCTCTTTGCGAAATTGTAAAGGTAAGGTTGCATATAATTGACCCCATCCCTACTCTAGCAAGACGGGGAACCTTGTTCGTCGGGTTTGCCTTTTTTAGACTTTATCACACCCCACCCCCCCCACCACCACCACCACCACAAACCCCCTCTCTTTTTTAGTTGTTTTCGACTATACTTCTCATTTAGCTGCATATCAGGTAGATTTGTTTAGTTACAGTAATTATGCCAAAGTTTATTTAACAAAGAGAAAAAGCAATTTACTTTTATTATAAGAATTTACAATTATGGAATTCCTTGAGATAACTTCCATTTATGGGCCAATCCAGCCATTTATTTTTGCTGTGAACAAGCATACAGTGATAGAGCTGGTTGTCTTATTCTTGCTGTATGCAGTTGTGGGTGTTTTTTTTTTTTTTTGGCTTTAGAGGACATGTTGGAGTTGGTGGCCTTAAGTATCCAGCAAATTTAGAGTGTGACTTTGCCAGTGAATGGGCATGACAAGGGTTAGGGTAAGATTTTGGTCAGCTTTGGCTGTAATTTTCTATCTAGTCTAATGTGAATACTGATGATACAGGCTAAGTTGATGTGTTCATCTTGTAAGAAACATTACCATGCTGAAGTTCCTGATAGTTACTGGTCACAGTAGAGGACAGCCAGGGTGTGTGAAGGTAATAAACTATATTATTAATGATTGGTTCAGTTTGTAGATAAAAGTAGAACATTGTTTGCCATGATGTGCATGAAGGAGAGTCTTAATGTTCTCTGCAAGTCATGATATTGTGTTCAATATATTGAAATATTTCGTTAAGATTGTCAAGCATAATATTGACTTGTATAGTAGAATTTCTTGGTGCTGAAATTACATCATAAAACCACTGTCAATTAAGCAAGTTATACAGGATTGCCTCACTGAATTTAATTCTCCTTGGCTTGGTGACTTTTAAATACATTTTTCTATCATTGCATTATATATTCCAATGCACAAATTTGACACCAAGCCTTTTTCACAGTTTTACATTCTACCAACTTAGCTTCCCGAATCACCTAAAAAGCATCATCCAACCTTTTGACTTGATTCCCATTTTGTATTTGAATCTTTTGGTACCTATGACCATGATATCTTATAATGTGTTGGAAAACTAATGCTCTGTGATCAAGACTAGCAAATTTAATACTATAGTAACTGGTTGATATAATGTTCCAAATTGTTTGATGATACAACAGTAATTCTACTATTATTGTCTTTCAAACAACACTATGTGGGACAATATTTTTGCAGAGAGTAAACATATATAGAAAGAAACTTAATCACTGAAACATCCTGAATATCTAATTCAAGGGTGGGTACTATGAGTGTCACAACACTTACGTTAGAGGGAAAAAAATTCCTGGATATGCATGGTGTACTACTTTCTTTGTAAAATGGACCAATCAAAATAGGTAATTGATTTTACCCTTTCATGTTTGGGTCTCACCATGCAGTAGTTGTCAAACTGACTACATATTAAATGAATGGTTCACTATGTATATATATATATTCTCTCATGTTTTTTTTGTCCTATCTATCACATTGATTATGGAACTTCACAATCACAGGTTATTGGATGCAATATTCTAATAGTATTTTCTTTTTAGGTGTTACCTCCATTGTTCGTTTATCTGTGCTTTGTTGTCATGCAAATGCTAAATAACTTGTTTTGCACACAGACTAGTGTTGTTGGAAACTCACTACGAAGTAATGTGTAATGCCCCACGATAACAATAGCATTTCACACTTGTACTGTTCAACAACAGAATTAAAACATACTTATACAAGCTCTGCGTAACTAAACATCCATTCCAACAAGAGTGCTTGTAATACACAAAAGTGAGATACACGTACAATGAGTTCATTGTACATAGTTCAACCATTGATTCAAGAAATTTGGAGTCAACCAGAATTATGCATGATTTACATATTCAAAAGAAGCAACAATTTGAAATGTAATAGATTATGATCAAATTCAAGTCCTAATGAAGCATTAGGTATACTTGTGATTTTTTTGGTAAAAAAAGAAAAATAAATTTGACGTGATTTAAAATCTAAGATTTGGGATGTGTTTTAAATAATTTAATTGTAATTATTTATCTATTTATTTTTAGAATGTAGTTTTCGTTATATTTATTCTTAGGATTTTTAATTTTGAATTGATTTCTAATTAGTCTATAAAAGTTTTTAAGAGTTAAGACCCTTATATGAGGCCCTTGAATTTTATTATCTTATATAGAAACCTATAGAAATTCGGGTAATTTTTTAAACTTATATGCATCCCGACAACCCGGACACCCAGACTACTTGGATGAGAGGCAATTGTTGTGGACTCATATGTGAGGCTCATTTATCATATGGCCCAATAAAGGGCAATCCAAATAAAATCTGATATACTCAAAGGAGAATATTCATCAAAGATATCAATCTTAATATGACAGCATTAAGCACGAGCTTGGGCACTAGAAAAGACACATAAGACTCACAATTCTAATACTCAAAGTAAACTTTATAAATAAGAGGTAAAGACTACAAGTATAGAGGATTCTCTCTCTTTTATTGTTATGCTGTCATTGTGCACACACACCACTCTTTTGACGAAAGCTGTCTTTTACTCTTTTGTACACAATGATTCGCTAAACTTAAGGGTATCTAACTCATAGATACCTTAGAGAACACCTAGATCCAAAATAAACTCACTAGCCCGCTGGATTAGACATCTTTATTTTCAGGACAGAACAATCACCCATTAAGTATGATTTGCATGTACAAAGAAGCAACAATTTGAAATTTAATAGATTATGATCAAATTCAAGTCCTAATGAAGCACTAGGTATACTTGTGATTTTTTTTGGTAAAAAAGGGAAAATAAATTTGGCGTGATTTAAAATCTAAAATTTGGGATGTGTTTTGAATGATTTAATTATAATCATTTATCTATTTATTTTAAAATGTAGTTTTCGTTATATTTATTCTTAGTATTTTTAATTTTGAATTGGTTTCTAATTAGTCTATAAAAGAGTGTTTAAAACCCTTACTGTAGCAGTTGAATTTTATTATCTTGATAATTATAATTGAAAATTGAAAGGTTATTCTTTTATCAATTAGTCATTTTTCTATGTCCAGCCTTTTACTAATCCAAAATTTGAGTCTAAAGGGGCAACAACCAGCCCTTAATACATACATAGTATAGCAAGATTCTTCAAATACAAAACGAACTACACGGTCTATCTAAAGATTTGTCATGTTCGTATTAAAAAAAAAAGATTTGTCAAGTTATCAAATATTTCACACATAGACAATCACATGTATAACCCAAAGTGATACATTCTTGCACTATTGGGTGCATTTCCTTGATCTCCTTGACCTGAAATAAGTCCCATAATAGGGTGAGACGTGAATTCCAGTAAGTGATAAAATCAAAGTTTGCATTCTATCGATTTTTCAATCAGGTGTCCGGCATAGCACTTTATTTCAAAAAAGGAAACAAACATGCAAAAAAGGTTAGAGAAACTGCGATTTACATGAACATTACCATAAATTAAAGAAGGGTTCATCTTATCTTGCATGAGAGAAAATCTCTTGTGTTGTAGACACACATGTGATGAGATCCACCATTTAAAAAAAAAAAAAAAGAGTGTCACTATTTTCGATGATTTATTGAAGATAAAACTATTCTTATATTGCATAAGAGTAATTTTTCCCATAAAAGAATCACTAAGTTTAGAATACGCTAACGCTACTATATGGCCCCTTTTTGGACCCGAGATAAATCTATTATATGTGCACTAAGTTGAACTGTATGTGTACTGAGGTCAAACACGGTGAGGCATCTCTCACAAGTTGTCAACTATACATTCCCACTTGTTGGTATGTGACACCAATGTATTTCTCTACTATAATTGCATCAATCATTGCAACTTAAGTCTATAAGCATACATATTTCAACGTAAACAAAGAAGGAAAAAATGTGTGTCATTTTAAAAAATGTAGAGTTGTATTATTTTAAGTGAGAGAAAATGATAGATCATAAGGGAGAGAGAGTAGATAAAAAAAATTAAAGTTGTGGATCCCACTGTGTGAGCTTTAATCAATAACATCATGCTCTATAACAATCAGATCAAGAACATGAAAAGGATTTTTAGAATTTATGAGTTTCACATAAACATACCTTTGTTCATAATTGCGGAAGATCTTTGACGGTAGAATGCTTTCTCAGAGTCTTGACCCTTTCACTTCTTGTATCTTCTTCTGATAGGGATGTGATACAACGCTCATGGGCAGACAATGATGGTAATCAGTTTTCTAGACCCCATTTATAAGAAAACTGCCCACTCCTCTTAAAAAAACTGCACCTATCAACAGTTATTCTTTTGAATAACTTCCTTAGCAGTCAATTACCATTATGCCCTTTTATTAATTAAATCAAATAACACTTAAAGTTATACACGAGACAAATAAGGTTTTACATTCTCCCACATGTCATGAGGTGTCCCTTCATGATTTAATAAAAATTCATTATAATGCGCATTTACTAGGCTAAAGGTTCCATACATTAATCTCATCATAAATTCATTATTAGAAATAAAACCAACATGAGTCATGGCGGTTCTATGCTATCAAGTTGGCATAGTCCCTTCCATGTACTACTATATTGACTCTTCTTCCTAACATGATACTTTAATAGGAAGTACACATTATGTCCAACAATAATGTCTTCATTACTAGAGAGAAACTTCTTAGTCTCATTTAAAAGACCAAGATCGTTAGTTGCAAGCAAAATATCATCAACATACAGAATCAATAATATAAACTTGCTCCCACTGATCTTTAGATATATACATCGATCAACAATGTTTTCTTTAAATCTAAAAGAAACAACAGTATCATTAAACTTAAGGTACCATTGTCTTGAAGCTTGTTTAAGTCCGTATATTGATTTTTTAAGTTTGCACATCATGTGCTATTTACCCTTTTCTATGAACCCCATTGGTTGGTCCATGTACACATCTTCATCTAAATTCCCATTTAAAAAGGCAGTTTTCACATCCATCTGGTGTAACTCTAGATCATAATGAGCCACTAATGCCATAATGATTCTTAGAGAATCTTTCTTTGAAACTGGTGAAAAAGTTTCTTTATAGTCAATGCCATCTTTCTGAGTGAATCCTTTTGCAACTAGTTTGGCCTTGTGACGTTCCAAGTTACCATGAGAGTCACGTTTGGTTTTAAAGACCCATTTACAACCAACTCTCTTGCACCCTTCTGGTAACTCAACAAGATCCCAAACCTTATTTTGTTCCATAGATTTCAACTCATCTTTCATGGCATCTAACCACTTATCACCATTATCACCATTCATGGCTTGTGAAAACGTAACTGGATCATCCTGAATGCCCATGTCAAATTCAGACTCTTGTAGATATACCACATAATCATTAGGAATGGCAGATCTCTTTTCTCTTTGAGATCTTCTTAATGTTATTTGTTGTGGTTCTTCTACTATGGGTTCACTTGGTTCATCAACAATAATTCCATCATGATTAGTGGGATCATCAACTCGTCCTTCATTATTATTGATTGGTTCAATAACATGAGGAACAACAACTTTGCTAGAGTTACAAGTCAATGGGACTTTGTATTCTCACTTCATGAATATCCACTTTACGTGGTATTTCACTCCCACTAACTTCACCATTCTCAATGAACCATGCATTTCCAGATTCAATAATCCTCGTAGTATGATAAGGACAATAAAATCTATACCCTTTCGACTTTTCTGGATAACCAATGAAATAACCACTGATTGTCCTTGCATCTAGTTTCTTTTCTTGCGGATTGTAGTGTCTAATCTCTGCCTTACAACCCCAAACATGCAGGTGTCTTATGCTAGGTTTCCTTCCAGTCCAAAGTTCAAAAGGAGTCTTTGGAACTGACTTACTAGGAACCCTGTTTAATACGTACATGGCAGTTTTTAGAGCGTAAGTCCACAATGAAACGGGTAAAGCAGAATTGCTTAACATACTCCTAACCATATCTAATAAGGTCCTATTAAGCCTTTCTGATACACCATTTTGTTGTGGTGTACCGGGCATTGTGTATTGAGCACAAATACCACGCTTTTTCAGGAATTTAGCAAATGGGTCCGAATGTTGTCCACTTTCATCATACCTTCCATAATACTCGCCACCCCTATCAGACCTGACAATTTTCACCTTTCTATCTAATTGCCTTTCAACTTCATTAATATAAATCTCTAAAGCATTTGCAGCTTGAGACTTATCATGCAACAAATAGACATAACCATAACGTGAATAATCATCAATGAAGGTGATAAAGTATTTTTCTTTATTGAAAGCATTAACATCAAACGGACCACATACATCAGTGTGTATAATTTCAAGAAGCTGAGTGCTTCTTGTGGCTCCTTTCTTTGTGTGTTTTGTTTGTTTTCCTTTAATACAATCCACACAAACATTCAAATCAGTAAAATCTAAATCCGGAAGGATTTCATTCTTCACCAATCTTTTCATTCTTTCTTTGGAAATGTGTCCCAAACGTTTGTGCCACAAGTAAGCAGAACATTCATTAATTAAGGCACGTTTAGTACCAATATTATGATGCTGAGTCATAAGCGTTTCAGCATAAAGATTATCAAGACATAATTTATACAATCCATCACATAAAGTACCATTTCCAATCAAATGATTGTGCTTGTACAAATTGAAACTACCACTACCAAATTTAAAAGAGTATCCAGCAACATCAAGTTTGGAAATTGAAACTAAATTCCTAGATATACTAGGGACATAAAGAGTTTCACATAAGTCCAAATGAAATCCACTGTCGAGAATCAAACGGTACGTCCCAACAACTTCTACCGGAACTTTCACTCTATTGCCCATAAAGACAAACTTTTCATTTGGCCTTGTGGTTTGGGTCATAAGGAATCCCTGCATTGTATTAGAAACATGAGTAGTACAAACAGAATCAGTCCACCAAGTATTATAAGGAACTTCAGACAAGTTTGATTCATAACATACATAAGCAGTAGGCTTACCTTTCTTTTCGAACCAAGCCTTACGTTTCAGGCAATCCTTTTTGAAATGCCCCTCCTTTTTACAGAAATGGCTTCTCTTTGCATTATGTTCCTTTTTGTGGATTTTAGAAGAAGATGACTCATTCATCTTAAGGGGTCATCCTCCTCCTTTCTTCTCATGCTTCTTAGCATTATTCTTTTAAGCTCTTTGATGCTTCACATAATTGATGGAATGAGCTCCATGATTCTTGATTCTGGTTTCCTCTTGAACTAGCATACTGTGCAATTCATGCACATTCCATTTATCTTTCATGGTATTATAGTTCATTTGGAAAGGACCATACTCAGACGGTAATGAGTTCAATACGAACTGCACCAGGAAATTTTCATCCACAGTCATTCCCAATGATTTCAACTTTTCCGCAATGCTTGTCATATCAATAACATGCTCATGCATAGTACGCGAACCATCAAATTTCATGGTGGTCAGTGTACTCATAAGTGTCCCAGCAAGAGACTTATCAGCAGTTTGGGAGCGTTCTTCCACAAGTTTCAACATTTCTTGGGCACTTTCATCTTGTGGAAGAGCTGACTTAATGTTGCTTGCAATGCTCATTTTCATGTACATCAAACTTAATCTATTGGATCTTTCCCAGTTCTTAAAATGGTTTCTTTCATCCTCAGTGCTTTCAGGAGTAACAACACCAGGTATCTCTTTTCTGAGAGCCAAATCCATATCCATTACCCTAAGGTAAAATTGGATTTGCTCTTTCCATTCAGAGAAGTTCAGCCCATTAAAAACTGCAACAGTTGAGAACATGGAATGTGTAGCAACAGGTACTGCGAGGAATAACATTTAAAACATTAATGCTTTGAGTCATACATATCACATACTAACATACTTCACAGATTCAAATATACTAACTTCAATGCATATTAATGTTCACCTTTGGGGATCCATTAACATACAACATTAACCATAATGATGCTATTTGAAATTTCATATAATTTGGCAATGATGCATACCCCAACTAGAAATATTTGTCATCTTTGGATGTCCAAATAAAAAGAAGTATACCAATAATACCAACGTCCATGTTCATTTACTATAAAACAAATAATCATCCTTTGGGTTGATCCCTAACTGTCCTATAATAATGAACTTCAATATACCACAACATGAACAATTATTTCATACTATTCATAGCATCACAGTCATGGTAATTGAAAACAAAATCATAATATTTGAAATTTAAATAACTCTTCAAGATTTGGCCACTTTGGTGACTAACAAATCTACCATATTTAATTCCAAAACTTTGTCCAACTTTCATATATATATATCAATGTCCTTTCGTGTTTTCCAATAATTCATAAAATGAAATAAACATGTGACAGTGACAGGCATTGTCAGTACAAGGACCAGAGAATTGGTGTGGGTCAGCGCCATTCCCGAGCGGCGATCCAGTGAGAATTTCAGAGAAATGGCGCGGGTCAGCGCCATTCTCGCGCGATCCCTCGCCCTAGTCCAGAAGGAATATCGAATGGCATTGCAATATCAACAGTACTTGGACATTATTAAATAACAAAACATGGATTTCGTTTCTCATAACCAAGTCGAGAAAATAAGGATTTTGAATAGAAGTCATGGTACTACCTAATGTCCCATCCCATTCCATTCCAATAAGAATTTTCAATAACAAAATCCAGAGGAATCAACAGTCATGGTGATCGAGAATTTTCAAAAAACCCTTACTTTTCATGAATTAAGAATTCATTCATAATTATATATGGAAAAACATAAATTCTTAAACACATGCTCTGATACCACATATGTGAGCTTTAATCAAGAACATCATGCTCTATAACAATCAGATCAAGAACATGAAAATGATCTTTAGAATTTATGAGTTTCACATAAACATACCTTTGTCCATAATTGCGAAAGATCTTTGACGGTAGAATGCTTTCTCAGAGTCTTGACCCTTTCACTTCTTGTATCTTCTTTTGATAGGGATGAGATACAACGCTCATGGGCAGACAATGATGGTTGATGGGACAGAAATCCGTGCTCATCTAAGCCCATTTTGATGGCAAAATATCATATGTTCCCTCACCTGATGAGCAACTTTAGCACTAAAAACACATGTTTTATATCTTTATCAGAAAACACAGCGGGGAACGGAAGGTGACGTAATCTTTGGAAAATATATAAAAAGGGGAACGGATTTGGGGCATTAAATACACCTGCTTCACTCACTCAATCTTTCTGACCACTTTTTAGGAAACGGTGAAAAGAAGTTTCCAATTAAGCACAAGTGGGCAACACTCAACCAAGGAGAAAGGTTCACAACAAGGAATAAACGGTTCCTATTGACCGAAAAGGAAAGCAAGGCATGCGAGGTTCAGAAGGAAAGACAAATCTCAGCAAAAACCGTCCCATCCAGCCACGTGCGCCCCACAAAGCACTGTTCACACCGACCCTTTCATGCAGTCAAGAAACCAACTCCAAGGGATTTACAAGTTTTCCATTCACTCTTCTACCTATAAATAGGACGTTCCAGCACGAATACATCCATCGAATTCCTAAGGGATTGAATTCCTTAAGAAGAGATCACTTAGTTTATTTTCGTAGTTTTTATTTGTACAGTTTTAACTTTAGTTAAGTGACAACACTTCTTCTACTTTCTGTATCACCCACTTGAGACTCCTCACGAGCAACAACCATCTTCTCCACTTTTCATTTTGTTGTAATCAATTTGTTTTCATTTAAATACAAGTGTTATTTCTCTCCTTTCCACTCGTTATCTCTGAACTGAATCTCGGGTCAATGGGACTTCAGTTTGGAATAATTATGTTTAAACTAGTAGCCATGGGCTAAATTATCTGTGGAATGGAAAAATTGCAAAGTTCTTAAAAAGTTATTTTCGAAACTCTTGTATTACAACTTTTGTGTTTCTCTGGTTAAGTGTGTTATCTTCATTGTATATCTTTAGAAATCGAACACATACTGAGAAAGGATCTTCCATAAGGAAGGGATTTCAGACAGCTTAACCAGAGGGGGAAGGCAGTACTGTGGAAACAGTAGTGCTGGTTTCTTTAGGAATAAGGGACCACCTCGTTCATTTTAAGGTTCTGCACTAAGTACCTGTTGGAGTCAAGGGAGTTGTAAGAACCCGCACCGTTAAATAAGGTATTTAATTAATTAATTATGCAAAATTAGGAAATGATTCCATAATTGACCCTAATAATTATTATGAGGCTCTAATAATTATAGTGAGTGATTTAGAATGCTGAAAGTCTCTTTTCGGAAGAAAAGTGCAGAAACCGGTTCTGCTAGTCGGTATAAATGTGTACCGAAAAAGTATCCCGGAAAATTAAAATAAGTGCATGATAATTACTAGAATAATATATAGGACTTGTAAAACGAGTTTCAAGTCCAAATAATGAGAACTTTTGTCAGAAACTGATACTGGCTATGAAAAGCGCGTACCGGAAAGGTGCTCCGAAAAATATAATAAAAATATGAAAAATCTTAGAAAATTAAGTAGTTTCATAATCCTGAGTTTGAGATTAAAATGATAAGCGTAGAAATTAAAGCTAATACTGCAAGTTTAATTGTTAAGTGGCTATATATACACTTACTAATGGCACAATGCCCTAGAAAATAGAATTTCCAGCGTGAGTTGTTGGTGGAGGCTGATCAGAATAGTGCTCCATTGCTCTTCCCTTTATTTCTTGGCCAAGTTATCACCTTTGATGCTTGTTCCTTCTTTCTAAACACTTGGTGAGGGTGAGAGCTAGCTTTGGGACTGCTTTGTTGGTCTTTTTCTGAGTTGAGAGAGCTGTTTTGGGTGAAGGTGTGGGGCTGAGTTTGTGTTGTGTGGTGTAGGAGCCTTGAGTTTGGTGGTAGAGGCTTCAAGTAGCTTCCTTGGTGAGGAAAGAACTCACCTTGTTGCTCCATTTTCGTTCTCCCTAAAGTCTGTACCTTGGAGCTGACTTGTGAGCTCCAAGAGCACCATTGTTGGGCTGTTTCAAGCTTGGGTAAGCTTATCACCTTTGATCTTGAGTCTTGGAGCTTAAAATGGAACCTTGATGCATGTAATGGTTAAAAGATGATAACCTAATGTTGGGAAATGCTTACACACCTAGAAATGCATGTGTTAGTGTCTAAAATCGGTAAAAACCCAACCTTGGAAGGATATCTTCACGAAATGCAGTTTCTGCATTCTGTCGTGAAGTATCTGGATATCTGCCCGTGAAATATCCGGATATTTGATATCCGGATATGGGATTTGGATATCCGGATATGCCCCGAGGAATATCCGGATATTCTGGGATTTCGAAGAACAGTAGCTGTGTTGTGTGTACAATAGGCTATTGGGGGTTTAAGGACCCTAGATTGATAAAGTTGAACCTCTGTTTTAATTAAACTAAGTCATAATCAAGTGATTAAGGGCTTATGGCTTGGTATGGAGCCTTAAGACGTAAAACGTAAAGGAATGGCGTTGTCTTTAAGTTGTATGCTTGTGGTGCATAAATGTTGATATACTTGTTGGCCCATATCAGATTGCGATCTGCTGTGTGTTGGACTTTGAGCCTGTGGCATTGGATAGCTAGCTTTGAGGTAAGCTTTCGTGTCCTCGGTTTAGCCATGTTGTGGTTCCACCATGTCCCTTGGGGGTGTGGTTATATGCATGTTGTGTTACATGCTTTTGATGTTTTGGAAATGCTGTTGAGCTGTTATATGCTAGTGCCTTTATGATATGCATGTGGTGTTCCACTTATACGGTAAGCCTGAGTAAGTGGTACATACAATATGGTGAGGCTGTGGGTGAGGTACAAGCGATGTTCCTTGTACTATCTGTAGGAGATAGACGTATTCCTGGATTTCTCTGGCCAGTAGAATAATATCAATACACATGTCATGAATATCTGTTGCACTGCATAGTTTTGGAACTTATATTGATATAAACGCTTTTAGAACTTATATTGCACATGTAAGTGAGCTTGGGGTGGAAGATCCTTGATGACCCCTTGTCTTACTGAGATTTCTAGTTTAGAGATCTCACCCCACTTTTGGGGCGCTTATTTCAGGTTCAGGTAATGTCGAGACCTCAGACGGCAGGAGGCCGGAGCTGAGTTAGATTTGCTGTTATTTATGCTGACATGTTGGATGCTGCTTTATGCTTTTAGCTTCAGCTTATGATTATGTTGTATCTTGTTGAGACATTGTTTATTTGGTGAGCATGGGGATTGTCCATGACACATAGACTGGTTTATGTCTTGTTTTATTTGGAGTTGTAATAATGTATCAGGATGTTGTCCGGACTACTTGATGTAGATCTGTGATGTAGATACTCACTTTATATTATATATTGATGTATTTCAGTTAGATGTCTTTGCAATTTACATACAGGCGATATTTTATGAAATTGATTAAGTAATCAACTTGGCTAAGTTTAATGACGTCATAATTGAAAAGAAAAAGAATATTCCGCATTTTTAATTAAGCGTAGCTTAATACGATGTAATGTTAATATTTCGGGTATACACGGGGTGTTACAGGAGTCATAGGAATATGGAAACTTGTGAGTCATCTAGTCCATAAGCTAAGGAATCAGACGTTGGCAGAAAGGAAACTGGAACAAATACTTAAGTGTTGAGTCCTGAGTAGAGAAAATAATTATTTATGAATGGAGCAGTGGATCCGTTCCTTCTGTTATTATTGTTTTTAAAACCATCCACCTTGTTGTCTCTTGATTATCGTTATTACTTTTTGTATTTTTCTTCTTTGTTTAATCTTGTATCTATAAACTCTTATGAATATTGTTGTACCTTCCCTAAACAAGAAGGTTGACATACATAACGAAGCGATGAACTGTTTGTTGTCTGATTGAATCTACTGTCCTTGAGGAATATTGTCAAGACAGTAGGAAACGTTTGACCAAACAGGTCAATTACTAACTTTTCTTTTCATTTTCATTCTTTATAAAACAGTATAAGACATTAATTAGAGTTCTATCCTCGTGGGAACGATAATCTGGGCATAATACTCCCATTTATTACTTGATGCGTGCATTTGAGCACTTGGGTTGAACTAAGAAAACACTTGTGTTCTTTCTTAGTAAACTAAGGAACGTTTTCATCATACTATATTTTTACCCAACAGCTTTTGCAACCCAACAATGGTAATCAGTTTTCTAGACCCCATTTATAAGAAAACTGCCCACTCCTCTTAGAATAACTGCATCTATCAATAGTTATTCTTTTGAATAACTTCCTTAGCAGTCAATTTCCATTATGCCCTTTTATTAATTAAATCAAATAACACTTAATGTTATACATGAGACAAATAAGGTTTTACACCCACTTCTTTGTGAGAATGAAATGACACAAATTATATCATTTAAAAGGATAAATACTTTTCCCAACAAAGAAATGCATAAACAAACATATCTGACACAATTCCAAAATATGGCACAAACAAAAGTACTTTGAGAAGCCAATAGAAATTAAAGTTGGTTTGTCGTAAGATATCTAGATATCTAGATATCTAGCTACAAAAGTAGAGAAATTGCATGGCTCGAAAATTCCTATGGGGTCAGATACTTCACATAAATACTTCACAAGTTTACCAACACGTGATAACATCTCCCTAGAGTCTACAAAAAATGCATTATCGCATACGAAAATAGGTTCTTGGTTTTCAACTTATGGAATCACTCGTTTCACATGAAATCTCTTTAAGGACAATTCCTTCCACAAAAAACAGAAATTTAAAGCAGTCCCCAAGCCACAACTTCCACAATATTGATCAGAAACAGCAAATGCAATGAAATCAACACCATTCTCGAAATTTATAGAGAGTGCAAAGTTTGTTTTTATAACTTAACTTAGTAGGGTTCCCTTCACAATGTGAAAGTGCACTCTTGATTCAAATGCTTCATTTTTTGAATTTATTTTTAAGTAGTAATTGGTCATTAGCTTCACCTGGGGTTCCCTTCACAATGTGAAAGTGCACTCTCGATTCAGATGCTTCATTTTTTATTTTATTTTTAAGTAGTAATTGGTCATTAGCTTCACCTAATTACACCCCCACACTAAGAAGGCACAAAAGTATTTCTAGGTGTTACATCATGTGACTCTAAAGTTGATTATTTGTGATTTGTTGTTGCCGTCTATGCCATTCTGCCATTATGATATTCAATTAATCAGTACTTTCCAAGGAAGAAGACATGGTGAGATTCCCATGTACTCTTTTACTTGATATTCAATTAATAAGTAATATCCATGCAAATATCCAATCAAAATACTACTTTACTTAAGAAAAATTTCATCAACAACCATTGAGGAATTCGATCTCTATATGTGTTCAATTTGTCAAACAATGTCATTATATTCCTTTGATTTGTATGTGTAAATTGCATTGAGTTATCTCTCATATTGACTAGGTAATATTCTCTTACATTGGACGATAATCCAACAAGAATGAAATAACCATCCACTAGAATAAGCAACAGACATATGACATGCAAATGCGTGTAGTGTAATGTAAATGCTAAGTAAATAATGTTTTATTGTAAAAAAATCATTTCAACCTAAAAGTTTGAGTTATTAGGTGAAAGTTACATTAATAATTTTATATTATATTTCTCTAGCACGTTCCCTTATAAAAGTGGATAATGCATGTGCCCACTATCTATGCTAAGAAATTTTATAATAATTATTTATTAATAGAATAGGGGCGGTGAAGATTGAACTCGTGATCACATTATTATAGAGGCCTCGCAACAAGGTTCTGGATTGATAGCTGGGTTCCTAACATGACTTCCTTACTTTCTGCTTCAACGAGACTTGTGCCGGAGGAGTGCTTAAGGTGGACTGTGGACAAGTATCTGAATCAACATGACTGCTAGAACTGGATTTTATTCAAAGACTTGCTCTCTGATAGGTGATTAACCTAATAGCTGGCCTAACTCTTCCTCTCCCAGGTGAAGGAGAGGATAACTTTGTTTGGAAGAACTCTTACGATGGCTCCTTCTCAGTGAAAAGTGCTTACCAGGATCTGGCTATGAATCACCAACCCAATAAAGACCTTTGGAACGTTGCTTGGGATTGGAATGGTCCTCATAGGATCCAACTTTTTATTTGGCTCCTTCTCCACAACAAGCTGCTCACGAACGACCAGAGATGTAGAAGGAAGATGACTGATTCTGCGACTTGCAAGAGATGTAACAACCCCCTAGAAGACACACTCCATGCGGTGAGGGATTGTGAGTGGACTCATAAAGTCTGGGAGATTATATTCCCTCTGGATAAACAGACTGCTTTCTTCAACCTCCCCCTGGACAGATGGCTTGAGACGTATCTCCACAAGAATAGTGGGTCCTTCTCGTGGAATAATAGTAGAAGTTGGTTTGGGGTCTCTTGCTGGATCCTTTGGCAAGAACGTAACAATTTGTGTTCAACAGAGCTGTGCCTAATCCCCTTAGCACCTTCATTCGCATAAAATATCACGTTAGTAGACAACTTGCTTAGTGCTGCGTTAGTTAATTCCACCAGAAGAACCAATGTTTTTATCAGTTGGAAGTTTCCCCCGGATGGATGGATTAAAATCAACTCTGATGGTTCTAGTTCCCTTGAGAGTCACAGATCCTCTTGCAGAGGTGTGTTGCGGGATGCAAGTGGAAGTTGGATAGTGGGGTTCAGAAAATATACGGGACATGGCAATGCCCTCTTGGCTGAACTAAAAGGAGTGCTTATGGGCTTGGAGATCGCTTGGGAAAGAGGATTAAGAAGAGTTTGGTTAGAGAGTGATTCACCAGTGGCTGTTGAGCTTGCTAAAAAAGGGTGCTCTAATAACCAACCCTTTTGTACGGTGATAAATAGGATCCAAGCTCTCATCAGAAAAGAGTGGACTGTGGAAGTGATGCACACGCTTAGAGAAGGGAATGTCCTTGCAGACTGGTTGGCGTCCAGTGCTACCTACCTAGCTTGGGAAGTAGAAATACTAGAGACCCCCCTGTGGAATGCATGAACCTGATTTTGAGAGACCAAATGGGGGTGATTACCCCCAGACTTGTCTGTTGCTAGTTTGTTTTCAATTTTGTTTCCCTTGTTTCAAAATAAGATGAATTTATATTATATTTCTCTAATATTCTTTTTAAATCATTTTCATTGTTGGGTTTGCCTTATTGTTGTTCCATGAATCCTTTGGTTCCTTCCATGGACTTCGCATGTGGCATGAACCCTTTCAA
This sequence comes from Gastrolobium bilobum, assembly GCF_033153095.1. Taxonomy (NCBI): domain Eukaryota; kingdom Viridiplantae; phylum Streptophyta; class Magnoliopsida; order Fabales; family Fabaceae; genus Gastrolobium; species Gastrolobium bilobum. The sequence continues at coordinate 165,944 of NW_026896308.1, read as the reverse complement.
CGATTAGAATCATGCCGACATTGATGATGATGCTTTAGATATTCAAAGCACGGATGAGGACAACGAGAAAGCCAAGGATGACTACTACTACATGCATGGTTGAAGCTAGGAAAAATAATCTATAATAAAGACCACATTTATTGAGCAACATTTCACAGTTTCAAGTGAACCCGACATGGCTTCAAGAGAATGCCATCAACAACGTTTCACTTGTTCTTTTGATATCAAGAGTTGTTGCTACTCTTTTGTTATGCCACTACAAGGGGAGGGTGACCAAAGTGCACGAAGAATGGTTTGATGATGAAGACAAGGTTGAAAAAACTATTGAGTTATTTAAGTAGCCTCAGGTTAGGTTTCTCAACTCAACAACCTTCACATTCATATTGCATCAATTGTTAGAAGCAATATGTGGATAAAAACATGGATAAGTGCTTGACACTAATATGCCCAGAACCCGATTGTGATGTGGCCTTGGATAGAGACATGATTCGCCAATTTGCAAGTGAGTCAAATAGGAAGAAGTACGATGAGTTTCTATTGCGGTTTTACGTGGAAGACAATAAGAAGTTGAAGTGTTGTCTCGGTCTAGTTTGTGAGTTTGTTGCGAGGTTTGAAGCAAATGGTGTTAGAACAAATTCAGATGTTATTTGTCTTTGTTATCATATCTTTTGATAGAATTGTGGGGAAGAAGCTCAAAAATAATGAATTCTTGAATTCTTGAGTCTAAGAATACTACTTGGATTCTTGCTTATAGTAAGCCAAGCTTTCGGGGCAAGAAACCCATTGAGAAAAACTAATAAGCGAAAGGTGATAGATAATAACTAAGCTAAGCATATAATGATTAGAAAATCAGAAGACAAATGTAATCAAGAGTGATAAAAATGCTTATGTAAAAGAGATAAAGGAAAGAGAGAATAAAAACTCAATTTATTCTGGTTCGGTCGTTGACCTGCATTAGATTGCAATCACCACAACGATTATCCTTTATTGATCAAGCTTTAAAATTGTTTGAACAAACCACTTCAATAACAAGATTATGTTTCTTGGACATTAACAATTTCACTTAAATATCGAAGGCAATTGGCTTCATTACCCTTTCAACTCAAGTATATTCGATGGAAATGCTTAAGATTGGGTAAGTACTCTCAAAGTCGTTACAAAGGTTGTAATTGTTACCCTAAAAACATTAATAAATCTCGAGAGAAAAATGAGGATGAAAGGAAAAGAAAGAAGGGAAGCGATTATTTGGAGAGATACACTCATTATTATAAGCGTTGGGCTAGCAATGAGTTTTTTTTAAGCGCAGTTACAATCACAGCAATTCATTTATAAAAATGAGAGTAAACTTTTTTTGTTTATTACGCGAGCATTTAAAACAATAAAAGCGTAATAAATAAAAGCTGTGACCGTAACTGTAAACTCTTTGCGGAATAATTATTTGAACTACTTTTACAACTTATTTTACTTACCACAAGTCACTAAGGGGTTCCCATAAACCCACTTAGCTAATTTCTCACTTTTACGTTTTCTACCTATCCGAACATGGTTCGGTCTTTAATTTTCGGCAGAAAAACCGCGTTCTACAAGCCTCCCATCTTTTGATATGTTATTCTACACTCAATTAAATTTCTAGGGAGCTATCACACGAGTTATTTAGAGCTCGTTTGCTCCGGATATCGCCGTTTGAAGTTGGACAAGCAAAACTGTCAACCAACCCCAAAACAGCTCCAAATATCCCTCACTCAACGAATTACTTCATAAAATCCACTCAACCAATTTCTCTTAAATTTTTATACAAAAAAATAGACACCTCAAGCTTCAATTTGATATATCATACACCTAATTTGACCAAGCAAAGAAGTGGGAATAAATTTCCCAAAACCGGTCCAGAACTGCCACAAGTGCAGTGAGCAAATGGGAAGTCTTAACTCTCTGCCTTCTAAAGGCAAACGTCCAACCCAGAATTCTACCAAATTTTACCATGAGATATAGCACATCTCAAGCTTCAAAATGGCATATGGAACGTCCCTATCGGACCTCTTTGGAGGGAGATATGCTCTCCCAAAGTTCGCCTAAATTATGCCTATTTCTAGAAATTTCGCCAGAGTTTCCTTTGTTTTTACAAAAATCTCCAAATTTGCAAAGCCATCTAAGACCTCAAAATGTACCTAATAATCATAGGGTGGCACACACAAGGACCAGCAATTCCTTGATGCTCTTACAACCCTTCACAGTTTATATCAATTTACTCAATTCATACCATATTGCTTACTTTATTACACTTAGCACATTTCAATCACCAATGTCCATTTGCATGCATTTTCTAAACATACACATAATAATGATCCTAAAATAGGCCTATTGCCCTTTCATCATATTACATCAAGTATACATGTACAATTACAACTTCTCAATTACATATTACAATTCATAACCTTCAATTACAGCATAAAGCATGAACCTTAAAATGACATATACAACTAGACTTAGGCAAAATGACATGAACAAATATGACAATGAATCTCCTCCTAAATACATATGCAATGTTCATGCCCTAAGTCTAGCCTAGCCTCAATGGCCACCAAAAAGCAAAATGTATAATCCTCCATCTAGTCATCCTACGGGATTCTTGACCGCCGCTCCTGAACCACTACTACCTCTTGAAATAAAGCCCCCAAGACGGGGTGAGATATACAAATATATCTCAGTAACCCAGAGGTTCCGGAGAAAACTCCGCCCAATGGCTCACTTCGATGCATATAAATAATATAAAATAACATCTTGAAAAACGGGATATAGCAAGGGATTTAGAGAAACTGGGGAACATAGGGATACAAAATACGACGAAGCTGGAATGGTAGCTACCAATACCACGCAACGTCCTGCCTAATGGCTCGACATATAAGCCTATGCGTCTCATCCAAGGCGTGTTCCAAGAACATCCAACCAAGGTACCCCTCCCATCCATATACACCCGAGACTTCCTAGTGTGCTCCTATCCGGATCACACACCACGACCCTAGGTCAACTGGAACTCCCTCTCGGAGACCTATCCAGTGGAAGTCCGAAACGCCCGAAGACAAACTATCTACTGGCCAGAGACTCGGTACATTCTATGTACCAACATACATACTAAATGCATGATCATGTTATTCTACATTACTTACATACATTTCCTACCATCACCCTCAACGGGCATGGTGGAACACACAAGGGGATCAAGCCCCACTACCAAGAGGTTACCTGTTTAGTCCTCTTCACTTAGCTCCCAATAAAATGTTCTCCGAGCTCTTTATGCAGCAGAAAAGCCTGCAGAGAGGATATTCCCAATTACTTAAAATTCATACAACACATGCAAGTCATCAATTACACAAGCATGATTCCAATCACTTACCTCAATCCCACTTGGTCCAGGACCAAGGGCAATCCACCGAACTCACGGTTCGGGGTTCAAATCAACGTACGACAACCGACAACAACCATGTACGAATCATCAATACACGGCAAATCTATCAAAGTACGAAAACGTCAAAAAAACTCACCTACACAAGGTAGGTTCGGCCTACATAGTCTTATTTTACATTTTATTTTTCTAAATTTTCTTTCTCATTTTCTTAGGCATCCTTAGGTCATCAAAAGGCCATATCAAGTGCCACTTTTTATTTTTTGTCATTAAAACGTCGTTTTGCCTAATATTTTGCTCTAGGTCCAATTAACCACTCAACACTACCAATTATTTTTCTATTGGTTTTCCAACCTTCTAACCACCACACAACCCATCTAATTACCATTTAACTTATAATACATCACTCAAACAATTTCCAACAACATCAATTCTCTAATTTTCCCTTAAAGGGCTGAATTCACAATGGTGTACATCCAAGGAATTTTCATCAATTTTAACTACTCCACACCTCATACAATCCTATTATATCATCATACAACCATGCCACAATCCCATTATTCAATCCTAACAATAATTTCAAACCCAAAGTCATGACATCCTAAAAATTTTCTAAGTTAAAAAATCACATTTTTCCTCAATAATTTTTATTGCATTTATGGCTACTACACATCATTCTAAGACACATTCATGTACAAACATTTTCCATTTGAGCTCTCTAACATCACAAATCAACAACACCCCCTTTAGGGTTCATGAATAAAATCCGAAAATTAAACCATGGAAATGATGAAGAAACTTACTCAAAAGCTAGGCACAAGGCTCCTCCAAGACACCCTAAACTATTGGAGCTCAAAACAACTCCATGAACACCAAAATTCCCAAGAAATTCGTGGCTGGTTTTTGCTTGTTTCTCAAAAATTAGAGGGTTTCAAGGCTAATGGATACCACCAATGTGTTTGGAAGGTGATTTCCAACAAATTTCAAGACAAGAATCGTCTGATTCGGTTAAGAATCGATGAAGTTAAGGGAGGAAGAAGATTTAAATGAAAATGGTCATGGAGGGGGGAAGGGAGCACGAATTTTAGAGAGAGAAAAGAGGTTTAAGATGATGATGAATAATGTTGGTCCATGTGGCTAAGTCCACTTAAGTGAGGTGGGCCTCACCGCTACCTCACACGATTTCAAATTAATTCGAATTTTCCTCTGATTCCACTAAACGTCCATGATTTCATAACCTATTTAGAAACTCTAATTTTTAACATTAACAATTGTCCTTTAATTACCCTTGATCAGATGAATTCGGAGTTTTCCGGTCGTTCGGAGAAAATGCTGATTTAAGCTGTTGCGCGCGCCATAGGCATGCTTCCCCAAACTTACTAATTTCCGTCAAATTTCATCAAAAGTCATATTCCCTAGTTCTATAAACCATTTATAACTTGTATTCAAAACCTAGAGCTCAAAACTCAATTGACACGCTTTACGGTGCAACTGTACCGCGATATTTTTTACCCGGTAAAAACACTATTCACTGAATTTTTTGAAACTTGCCTAGCCACTCAATTTTTCGTTCTGAATCCATTTCCAGGGTTATTTTTATCATCTGAGACCTTCTACTCAATTTTATCTTCCTAGGGTTGCGTGTTGGCTAATTACCATTTTGCCATTTCTTTGTATTTCGGCCTAATTTTCAAGATTTTCACTAATCCTCCCTTTTAATCCTCATTTAATATTTTTAATATATAATTTAGAATTGCGAGGCGTTATAAATAGGCTGGACGTTGCGTGGTTTTGGCATTGACCATTCTAGCTTCGTCGTATTTTATATCCATATGATCCCCCATTTCACTAAATCCCTTGTTTTATCCCGTTTTCGGATGTTATGTTATGTTATTTATATGTCTCGAAGTGATCCATTGGGCGGAGTATTCTCCAGAACCTCTGGGTTACTGAGATATATTCGTATATCTCAGCCCGCTTTGGGGGCTTTATTTCAAGAGGTAGCGGTGGAGTTGGAGCGACGAGCAAGAAGCTCGTAGGATGATTGGACGTAGGATTTGCTATTTTGCATTTTGTTGGCCAGTGGGCCTAGGCTAGACTTAGGTCATGAACAATGCATATGATTAGGAATATTATTATCATTTTGTTCATGATGTCTATTTTGTCTAAGTTTAGTCTTGAGTACCATGTTTATTTTGGAGTATTTACTATATGTGTATTTGAAGGAAGATTGTAATTGTAATATGTCATTTGAAAGAATTGTAATTGTATATGAAGACTTGATGTAATATGGAAGTATGTAATATGATGAAAGGGCACTAGGCCTATTCTAGGATGTGAATGATGCTTTATGTTTAAAGAAGGCATGCAAATGGATCTTGATGATTGAAATATGTTAAGTTTAATAATGTAAGTAATGTGATACAAATTGAGTAATTAGATATAAACTGTGAAGGGTTGTAAGAGCCCCAAGGCATTGCTGGTCCTTGTGTGTGCCACCCAATGATTATTAGGTACAAATTGAAGTCATAGAACACTTGTTCAAACTTGGGGATTATTGGAAAAATAAAGGAAACTCTGGCGAATTTTCTAGAAATTGGCAGAATTTAGGCAAACTTTGGGAGAGCGTATCTCCCTCCGCAGAGGTCCGATAAAGACGTGCCATACGCCGTTTTGAAGCTTGTGATGTCCTATATCTCGTGTCAAATTTTGGGATTTTTCTTGGTTTGGCGTCGGCCTGTAGACGGTAGAGAACACAGACTGTTCAGTTGGCTACTGCACGCTGGGCAATTCTGGACCGAGTTTGGGAAAGTTATTCCCGCTTCGTTTCTTGGTCAAATTAGGTGTATGATATATTAAATTGAAGTTTGCGGTGTCTAGTTTCTTGTATAAAAATTAAGAGCAATTGGTTGAGTGAATTTTCCAGAATAATTGATTGAGTGAAGGCTGTTTGGAGCCGTTTTGGGGTTGGCTTACAGATTTGCTTGTCCCACTTCAAACGGCGATATCCGGAGCAAACGAGAAATTTATGACTCGTGTGATAGCTTTCTAGAAAGATAATTAAGTCTAGAATAACATACTAAAAGATGATAGTCTTGTCGTATGCGGTTTGTTCGCAGAAAATTAAAGACCAAACCATGTTCAGATAGGTAAAAAAACGTAAAAGTAAGATTTTAGCTAAGTGGGTTTATGGGAACCCCTTAGTGACTTGAGAGAAGTAATATAAGTTATAAAAGTAGTTTAAATAATTATTTCGCAAAGAGTTTACAGTTACGGTCACAGCTTTTATTTATTACGCTTTTTATTGTTTTAGATGCTCGCGTAATAAACGGAAAAAGTTTACTCGCATTTTTATAAATGAACTGCTTTGATTGTAACTGCGCTTAATATCATAATTAATGTTAACAATATCGGTGTATAACGGGATGTTACATTTTATGGTATCAGAGCAGTTTTTCTAGGGAACTCTGATTTGGTATGATTGTGTTAGGTGCTGTATAGTTGTATTTAGATTCTTATCTATTATTGCATATGTGATTCCTTAGTGTGGGTTTGATCAACCTATTCCTTTTTGTTACATGTGTGGTCATCATAAGAGGCCTGCTTGCATCCCTGGAACACAGAATGTAAGTCTTTAGCCTGATGTTGTAGCGGCAGTGACTGCTTCATGGACAAGAGATGGCGGTAAGTAAAATATGAATATTATAGGACTTAAGGAAAACAAACTTAGATGTTTTGTCTGACATTTTAGGTGAAAATTACAAAGTTGTATCGTAAGTAAAAGGTGTAAACAAACCTATTGTATGTACAGTATTATCATAGGCGAAAATTGTAGTATTTTGGATAGTAAATATAATTGAGATGAGTTTATAGCATGAAGATGGTATTGGTAAATCTCCTATATATATGTGTAGTGTTAGTAAAACAATTATGTACAGGTGGACTGGGTGAATTGACTTCATTAAGGTGAGTGACTTGGAACCTGATGAATTACTGGAAAATATGAACAGGTATGCTTAGGTATGAGCTTGAATATTATGATGTTTTACTAGAAAGTTATAAGTCCCTGATGTGAAGGCGTACACTCGAATGAAATGAGGTGGTTAATGTAGATGAATGAATTGAATATTTGAAATTTGAACCTAAGAGGGGTGACCACTGGGAATGACTATACTAGTGATGTGTAAATTAAGATATATTGAAATAGGGAATTGAAATCCATAAGTATATAGTATTGATTGAATATAGATGAAATGAACTGACTATGTATTATGTGTATAAGGAAGAAGTTGAGAGAATCGCCATGGATGGCACAAAATAAATGTACAATGAAGACATTATTGTAGTTAATGGATGTCGAGTCTAATTGGCAGAATTGCCATTGGTAAATGGGTAGGACGGTTGAATGGTATAATCTCATATAAAATAGTAATGAGAATGGTATAAGAAATTAGGATCCAGTGGTGTGTATCTATACTACTAAAGGTAGTGTGCTTGTGAAATAAATGGATGATTGATATGAATTTAGGAGAAAATAATATGATGGGATATAGTAATTATACATGTAGATATGGTCTCCTAGTAGCGAGGATGAGACTTTCCCTGTAGCAATGCACGGTGTGGATTGTCAAGTAGTGTGACCAAAGAGTAGAATTATAATTAAAGGATACCCTTGGAAGTACCCATTAGATCATATGTCTAGGAACATACTAGGCCTACAGGCCATTGAATAGGCTAATATGCCATTAGATAAACTTAAATGACAAAGGATATTAGTAAAGAATATGTGGGTTATACTTAGTGAACTGATTGTCAGTCTACACCTTGAAAGGATAAGTGGACAATGGTCTTGTGATGGCGTAAGTTCCAGTGTATATATATACTTCGAGTGGACCTGAGTGCCGGTACGCATTCGTTGTGACCGTGAAATTATTCTGGGCTTCCCTTCGGGGATTGGACCCTAAGAGGTATGACTCTTGGGAGTCCCAGGTGGACACTGTTTGAAGTGGAACTCATTGGACGGCCTCTGTGTGCGGATTGCGTGAACTAGTAAATGATGGCGTTCCTCGTAACATATTGAAGAGTTGATAAACGGAGTGATGATGTTTGAAACATAATGGATATTCTACAACCACCAAGGGGAGTAACGAGCAAGAAATAATAGACAATGGAATTGAACAGTAACATGATAGAAGGAACTTTTAAGAGTTAGGAAATATGTACAAAATTATGAGGAGAATATGAATTCTTGTAATAGTGATGATGTTATAAAACAGGTCTGAGGGTTAACCAAAACGAAAGTAAACTATCGGTGGGGAGAATTAAACGAGGAAGTTATAATAAATTTATCTGTATGTAATATGTTTATACTATACCACTACCACTATTATTATTGAGGGTAGCCCCATGTGAATATACCAAACACATTTTGCCGTTATATACGGATATGATACAGACACCAAATGGACTGGGTCCATGTGTGATTTGGAGTGTACTAGGTACACGTTTTGCTGTTATATACGGATATGTTATAAATATGAGTTCTCCTGTGTACTAGGTGCACACTATATGACTTGATATTACTATCTCTGTGCGGCTTATGTGCCCGGAGTGTATGGCTATCTCCGTTCAGATTATATTCCCGGAGACTCTTGTTATCTCTGCGCGAATTATGTTCCCGGAGACTATTATTATCTTATATGAGGAATATGATACAAGGGAATACCCTGCGTCGATGTGACTGCTAGTACAGATGAGATGCCTTATGTAAATACACAACGGGGATTGTGTCGTGTAAAGAACGCAAGGTGTGATATCAGGTAAATTTAATTGAACAGTAATATATCAAGTGGTATATAATATGTGAAGCGTCATGAAAAGGTGTTTGAGGTATGATTTCTGAGCACTCGGTGATATGATGTGATGTGTGTGTACCAAGTGTGGTGACATGGATTTTGGGTTTCACGAAAATTGTGAAGTTAATCGAGGGTTCTTGCCCTATGGGAAAGGATAGCAACGTGTTAATACTGATAATTGAGTAAATGTTTTGCTAGGAGGACTAGTGAGGAAAAAACATGGAGTTACAATGGTGGCCTGATGGCCTTTCATAAGAAGTTAGTTGTGATGGAGTCAAGTGAAGATGTCTAATAAGGATCAGAAACTTAAATTGTGATGACTAAAGAAAGGTTGATAACTCGATGGAGTGACTTGGAGTACGATATGTGATACATGCTAGGGGAGAGAGATATACCCTTTGGAGATACACTATATTGATAAAATTTTAGAAATTATTTAAGGATGAAAGTGGTTCCAGGTGATAGAACGCGTATGTGTGGAAGTTACCAATGTAAGGAGACTTATATGTGAGGATGGCGATATAGTATTTTAAGTTGGACATCCATGATAAAATGTCGATGATGAGGAAATAAAGGTATAAATGGATGAAATATATGTTGAACCTACAATATCGGTACGGAATCAGAAATAAAAAAATGGTTAGTTTGTGAAAATTTTAGGCATAAGACCTTTGATACGGAAGTCATTGATGGATTTTGTGTTTAGACTTGGAAATGGCTAAATTGATAGATGGACGAACAATAGGTGAAAATTATTGATATGACGTTGTAGGTGGAAAATTACATGAATGGGATTGTGGTTGAAGGCCTTAAATGGCTAATCAGAAATATAAACTATTATGAGGGTTGTTAGTTTCGTATCACCAAGAGAAAAATATAGTTGTGATTATCTAAAAAGAGGTGAAGACATGTGACAAAGTAAAATAAAGTATATAAATATGGAATTTAATGTGAGTTGGGATTTTGAGTATGGTAGAGTGCCATTGAAACTAGAAGGTAGAGTGCCATTGAAACTAGAAGGTAGGTGCCGGTGTGAAAGCTAAGGAAGCAACGAAATGGTAAGATTAGTAACATTAATGGAAAGGACTGGTGTAATGGGGTATTGTTGAACAGTAGTGGCAGCGAAAGGATCGAAGTACTAAAGAAAGTGAGAGTTAAAATATTCAGGAAATGACAGATAAATATACTTGGAGATCGTCTGATGTTGTTGTGCATGACCTTGGGTCAGATAAATAGATAAAGATGAAAAGGAAGTGAGGATAGGTAGATAAATTTGTAACATAACTATATTATTACTTATAAATGAGTGAAAGTGCAACCGTGGCCCGTAGAAAATTTAAAATATTGTAAATTAAAAAGTCATATCACCGGAATTGGCAAGTGTGTGTATGGATTGGGGAACGATGGATATTGCAAAAAGGAGTTTATGTCTGTTATAAAATTAAAATGGGAAGGACGCACACCTGAAAAGGCTACTTGATAGCGGAAAGATGAGATTCTCCGGTTATATCCCGAGTTACGGGATCAGCAGGATGCTAATTTTGCGAACAAAATTTCAAAAAGGAGGGGTGAATATAACACCACACATTTCTAAATTATATATTAATATATTAAACATAGATTAAATGGAAGGATTAGTGAAAATCCATCAGGTCAAAATACAAAAAAAAGGGTAAAACGGTAATTAACCAAACATGCAACCCTAGAAAGGTAAAATTGAGTAGGGGGTCTCAAATGATAAAAATAACCCTGGAAATGGATTCAGAACAAAAAATTGAGTGGTTTGACAAGTTTCGAAAAATTCAGTGAATAGTGTTTTTACCGGGTAAAATATTGCGGTACGATTGCACCGTAAAACGTGTCTATTGAGTTTTGAGCTCTAGGTTTTGAATACAAGTTATAAATGGTGTATAGGACTAGGAAATATGATTTCTGATGAAATTTGACAGAAATTAGTAAGTTTGGGGAAGCGTGCCTATGGCGCGCGTAATAGCTTAAAACTACATTTTCTCCGAACAACCGGAAAACTCAGGATTCATCTGATCAAGGGTAATTAAAGGACAACAATTAATATTAAAAATAAGAGTTTCTAAATAGGTTATGAATTTATGGACGTTTAGTGGAATCAAAGGGAAATTCGAATTAGTTTGAAATCGCGTGAGGTGGCGGTGAGGCCCACCTCACTTAAGCCACTTAAGCCATATGGCTTATTACTATTCATCATCACCATCACACCCCCTCACTCTTCAAAACCCACGCCCCCCATTAGAAGCCAAGTTTGCTTTCAAATCTTCCTCCCTCCATAACTTCATCAAATCTTAACCAAATCAAGGAAATTTGGACTTGAAATTTGTTGGAAACCACCTCCTAAACACATTGGTGGTAGCCTTGAGCCTTGAAACCCACTAGATTTTGAGAAGTCCCTCCCCAAAGCCCGCGGCCCTTTGTGTTAGATTTGTGTTCATGGAGTTATTTGGAGCTCCAATGATTTAGTATGTCTTGGAGCAGTCTTAGGCCAAGCTATTGAGTAAGTTTCATCACTTTTTATTGGTTGGATTGTTGATTTTGATTTATGAACCCTAAGTGCATTTGGTATGATTGGTGTAGTTAGAGAGCTCAAATAGAAATTGTGTATTAGATGATTATGTCTTAGAATGATGTGTTGGAGCTATAAATGCAATAAAAATTATTGGTGAAAATGTGATCATAACTTAGTGGAAATTTGGATGATGCCATGAACTTGTGATTTTGAATTGTGTTAGGATTGTGAAATTGAGTTGTTGAATGGTTGTATGATGTAATAATTGGATTGTATGATGTGTGGAGTAGTTGAATTGGATAGAATAATCCTTGGTATATGGCTTGGTGCAATTTGGCCATAATGAGTAGAAAGAGGAATGTGATGTTCTGGAATTGTATGATTGGTATATTGTGTTGTTAAATGGTAATTAGAAGGGTTGTGTAATGGTTGGAAGGTTTGAAGATCAATGGAAAAATATTGGATTGTATTGGATTGTGTATTGTCCCTAGAAGGAAATAATTGGGCAAAATGATGTTAGGATGGTATAAAATGAAAAGTGACACCTAAAATGGCATTTTGGTAACCTTGGGGTGCCTTAGAGAAATGAAAAGAAAATTTAGAAAAATAAAGTGTATTTTTACATTATCTTGGCTGAACCTCACTATGTGGGGGGAGGAAAAATTGTCGTTTTGTGAATTTGATGGTTTGCCGTGTTCTGACGATCCGTATATGGTCGTTGTAGGTTGCCTTTCGTAGATTTGAACCCCGAACCGTGAACTCGGTTGGTTGCCCTTGGTCTCGGACCAAAAAGGATTGAGGTGAGTATTTTAAATCATACGTTTATGCTTGAGAATTGACATGTAATTGGTAAATTGAAGTTGATTGGGAATGTCCTCTGTGTAGGCATTCTGATTGTGTAACTAGCTCGAAAAATATATTGCATTGGAGCTGCAGGAGAGGATTATACAGGTAACCTCTTGGTACTGGGGCTTGATCCCCTTGTGTGTTCCATCATGCTCGTTGAGGTAATGGTAGGAAGTGTATGTAAGTAATATAGGATAACATGTTCATGCATATAGTATGTGTGTTGGTACATAAGATGTACCGTGTCTCTGGCCAGTAGACTGTTTGCCTTCAGGCGTTACAGACTTTCACTGGATAGGTCTCCGAGAGGGAGTTCCAGTTGACCTGGGGTCGTGGTGTGTGATTCAGATAGGAGCACACTAGAAAGTCTCGGGTGGTTATGGATGGAGGGTGCCTTGGTTTGATGTTCTGAGAACACGCCTTGGTTTGAAACCCGTAGGCTTATATGCCGAGCCAATAGGCTGGACGTTGCGTGCTTTTGGCATTAACCATTCCAGCTTCGTCGTATTTTGTATCTCTACGCTCCCCTATCTCACTAAATCCCTTTCTTTATCCCGTTTTCGGATGTTATGTTATGTTATTTATATGCATCGAAGTGAGCCATTGGGCGGAGTATTCTCCATAACCTCTGGGTTACTGAGATATATTCGTATATCTCACCCCGCTTTGGGGGCTTTATTTCAGGAGGTAGCAGTGGAGTTGGAGCGGCGGGCACGAAGCTCGTAGGATTTGCTATTTTGCATTTTTTTGGCCATTGGGCCTAAGCTAGACTTAGGTCATGAACAATGCATATGATTAAGAGTATTATTATCATTTTGTTCATGAATTCCTTTTTGTCTAAGTTTAGTCTTGAGTACCATGTTTATTTTGGAGTATTTACTTTATGTGTATTTGAAGGAAGATTATAATTGTAATATGTCATTTGGAAGAATTGTAATTGTATATGAAGACTTGATGTAATATGGAAGTATGTAATATGATAAAAGTGCACTAGGCCTATTCTAGGATGTGAATGATGCTTTATGTTTAAAGAATGAATGCAAATGGATCTTGATGATTGAAATATGTTAAGTTTAATAATGTAAGTAATGTGATACAAATTGAGTAATTAGATATAAACTGTGAAAGGTTGTAAGAGCCCCAAGGCATTGCTGGTCCTTGTGTGTGCCACCCAATAATTATTAGGTACAAATTAAATTCATAGAACACTTTTGCAAACTTGGGGATTATTGGAAAAACAAAGGAAACTTTGGCGAATTTTCTAGAAAATGGCAGAATTTAGGCAAACTTTGGGAGAGCATATCTCCCTCCACAGAGGTCTGATAAGAACGTTCCATATGCCGTTTTAAAGATTGAGATGTCCTCTATCTTGTGTCAAATTTTGGGATTTTTCTGGGTTCAGCGTCGGCCTGTAGAAGGCAGAGAACACAGACTGTTCAGTTGGCTACTGCACACTGGGCAGTTCTGGACCGAGTTTGGGAAAATTATTTCCGCTTCGTTTCTTGGTAAAATTAGGTGTATGATATATCAAATTAAAGCTTGAGGTGTCTATTTTCTTATATAAAAATTAAGATCAATTGGTTGAGTGGATTTTTCAGAATAATTGATTAAGTGAAGGCTGTTTGGAGCCGTTTTGGGGTTGGCTGGCAGATTTGCTTATCCCACTTCAAACAGCGATATGTGGAGCAAACGAGAACTTTATGACTCGTGTGATAGCTTTCTAGAAATATAATTAAGTCTAGAATAACATACTAAAAGATGAGAGTCTTGTCGTATGCGATTTGTTCGCAGAAAATTAAAGACTGAACCATGTTCGGATAGGTAAAAGAACGTAAAAGTGAGATTTTAGCTAAGTGGGTTTATGGAAACCCCTTAGTGACTTGAGAGAAGTAATATATGTTATAAAAGTAGTTTAAATAATTATTCCGCAAATAGTTTACAGTTTCGGTCACAACTTTTGTTTATTACGCTTTTTATTATTTTAAATGCTCGCGTAATAAACGGAAAAAGTTTTCTCGCATTTTTATAAATGAACTGCTGTGACTGTAATTGCGCTTAATATCATAATTAATGTTAACAATACCGGTGTACAACAGGCTGTTACAAAAGGTATCGGTTGTGAGATTCTCTTGAACTAAGAAAGCTTAGAAAAAAGAAAGTTGCTTCTAGGTAAACCTCTGTGTGTCCTGGGATTAGTCCTTTCCTGTGCTCCCCCATATGCTCCATTGGGAGGAATGGTTGGAAGTGTGATTGATTGTAATATTTGCTATAACATGATCATGCATTATGAATTGAATTGTGTGATAATTGTATAGATAATATGCTATGCGTGATTGTGACCTCTGACTAGTAGATTATTGTAAAGGGAACCTTCCATGGGTATGGTAATGACCTCCGCAGTGAGTATGTAAATGACCTCCACGTGGGTATGGTGATGACCTCCACGTGGGTATGGTAATGACCTCTGTGAGTTGGTATGTTGGCATGGGTATGGTAATGACCTCCACAGTGGGTAGGGTAAAATAACCTCCATGTGGGCATGGTAATGACCTCTGTGAATTGGTGATTTCGGTATGGGTATGGTAAAATGACCTACATAGTGGGAATGGTGAAAAGACCTCCATTAGTGGGTATGGTATATGCCCTCCATAAAGAATTGCTATCGTGATATCTTGTTATGAACGTGTTGGTACTGTGGAATCCCTATGAGTATGGTATAATGACCTCCATGTGGGAATGTTGTTTGTTGGTTAAATGCATATTATGTTATGCTTGTATTACTGTTTTATATTTGAGTGAGCCATTTGGTGGAGTAACCCTTCAGGACCATTGGTTTACTGAGATTGTCAAATCTCACCCCGCGTTATGGGGCTTACGTTTCAGGTGGTTGTAGCAAGACAGGAGCTACGAGTAAGAGGCCCATAGGATAAGCATTGGAGATTTATGCACCTCTCTGCATATTGAGGCCTTTGTGGCATAGGCTAGACTTAGGGCATGAAAACTGTATGTAGAGTTAGGATTATGCATTTATCATCGATGTTCATGCCATATTTTGTCTAAGTTTAGCTTATGTTTACTATGTTTTCATTGTGAGCTTTATTTGTATTATGCCTGATTGGAAGAATATAAATTGTAATTTGTAACATGGAGACCTTGTGTAATATGGGAGCATGTATATGATGTAAAGGCAATAGGCCTATTCTAGGATTTGAATTATGTTTTATGTCAAAGGAATGCATGCAAAGGAATTAATGTGATTGAAATGGTTTAAAATTTGATAATGCAATTATTGAATTGTAAAGTAAGCTAATTGATATAAATTGTGAAGGGTTGTAAGAGCACCAAGGCATTGCAGGTCCTTGAGTGCCACCCATGTTTATTAGGTACCATTTGAGGCTAGATAACACACTTTTAAAAGTGGGATATGTTGGAAAAACAAAGGAGACTCTAGCGAAATTTTTATAAATTGACAGATTTTGAGTGAACTTTGGGAGGGCATATCGCCCTCCACAAAGGTTCAATAGGGACGTTCCATATACCATTTTAAAGGTTGAGATGTCAACTATCTTCTGTCAAAATTTGAGAACCGTAGGAGTAGCACAATGCCCTGTAGAACACGTCGAACACAGATTGCCCAAAATCCCCTGCACTTGGGGGCTGTCACTGTATGTTTTTAGAAAATTTATTCTCGCTTCGTTTCTTGGTCAGATTAGGAGGCCTGTTTGGAGTGTATTTGGTGGAGTGTATTTTCCAGAATCATTGAGAGAGTGAGGGCTGTTTGGAGCCCTGTTTGAGGATGGCTGGCAGATTTGCTTATCCAACTTCAAACGGTGATATCTGGAGAAAATGAAAACTTTTTGGAGCGTGCGATAGCTTGTTAGAAAGATAATTAAGTCTAGAATAACATACTAAAAGATGGGAGGTTCACGACATGCAAATATTTTGCAGTAACCAGAATACAGAACCTTGTTTGGGTAGTTAAAAAGCGTAAAAGTGAGAATTATGCTAAGTGAATTTATGGGAACCCTTTAGTGACTTAAGAGGAGTATTATATGACATATAGGTAATTATTTTATTATTTCGCAATGAGTTTTCAGTTACGGTCACAACTTTTATTTATTACGCTTTATTATATTGTTTTAAATGCTCGCGTAATAAAAAGGAAAAAGTTTACTCGCATTTTTATAAATGAATTGCTGTGATTGTAACTGTAACAACCCGTTGTATAACGATATTGTTAACATTAATTATGATATTAAGCGCAGTTACAATCACAATAATTCATTTATAAAAATGCGAGTAAACTTTTTCCGTTTATTACGCGAGCATTTAAAACAATAAAAAGCGTAATAAATAAAAGTTGTGACTGTAACTGTAAACTCTTTGCAGAATAATTATTTAAACTAATTTTATAACATATATTACATCTCTCTAGTCACTAAGGGGTTCCCATAAACCCACTTAGCTAAAATATCACTTTTACGTTTTCTACCTATCCGAACATGGTTCGGTCTTTAATTTTCTGCGGACAAACCGCATAAAACAAACCTCTCATCTTTTAATATGTTATTCTAGACTTAATTACCTTTCTAGGAAGCTATCACACGAGTCATAAAGTTCTCGTTTGCTCCTGAATAGCCGTTTGAACTTGGACAAACAAATCTGTCAGCCAACCCCAAAACGGCTCCAAACAGCCTTCACTCAATCAATTATTCTGGAAATTCCACTCAACCAATTGCTCTCAAATTTTTATACAAGACACTATACACCTCAAGCTTAAATTTGACTTATCATACACTTAATTTTACCAAGAAACGAATCGAGAATAATTTTCTCAATCTCGCGCCAGAACTGCCACATGTGCAGTAACCAAATGGGCAATCTATGTTCTCTTCCTTCTACAGGCCGAATCCCAACCCAAAAAAATCCCAAATTTTACCACAACGTAGAGGACATTACAATCTTCAAAACGGCGTATGGCATGTCCATATCGGACGTCTATGGAGGGAGATATGCTCTCCCAAAATTTGCCTAAATTATGCCAATTTTTAGAAAATTCGCTAGAGTTTCCTTTGTTTTTTCAATATATCCCAAATTTGCAAAAGTGTTCTATGAACTCAACTTGTACCTAATAATCATTGGGTGGCACACAAGGACCAGCAATGCCTTGGTACTCTTACAACCCACACAGTTTATATCCAAATTAATCATTATATATCATTCACGCTTACTTTCTCAATTTAACTTATTTCAATCACAAAGTTCGATTGCATGCATTCTTTACATCATAATCATCATTCATATCCTAGAATAGGCCTATTTCCCTTTTATCATATTACATACTTCCATATTACATCAAGTCTTCATGTACAATTTACAAATCTTCCAAATGACATATTACAATTTACAAACCATAACCTTCAAATAAAACATAATAAATACTCCAAAATAAACATGATAAATCTAGACTAAACTTAGACAAAATACATCATGAACAAAATGATAATCATATCCGAATCATATGCATTGTTCATGACCTAAGTCTAGCCTACGCACAATGGCCAACAAAATGCAAAATAGGTAGTCCTACGTCCAAAACATCATACGGGCATCTTGACCGCCGCTCCAACTCCACTGCTACCTCCTGAAATAAAGCCCCCAAGACGGGGTGAGATATACGAATATATCTCAGTAACCCAGAGGTTCTGGAGAATACTCCACCCAATGGCTCACTTTGATGCATATAAATAATACAACATAACATCTGAAAACGGGATAAAGCAAGAGATTTAGTGAAATAGAGGAGCATAGGGATACAAAATACGATGAAACTGGAATGGTCAATGCCAAAACCACGCAACGTCCAGCCTATTGGCTCGGCATATAAGCCTACGGATTTCAAACCAAGGCGTGTTCCCAGAACATCAAACCAAGGCACCCTCCAACCATATCCACCCGAGACTTCCTAGTGTGCTCATATCCGGATCACACACCACGACCCCAGGTCAACTGGAACTCCCTCACGGAGACCTATCCAGTGGAAGTCTGTAACGCCCGAAGGCAAACAGTCTACTAGCCAGAGACACGGTACATCCTATGCACCAACACGCATACAATATGCATGAACATGTTATCCTATATTATTTACATACATTTCCTACCATTACCCTCAATGAGCATGGTGAAACACACAGGGAGATCAAACCCCAGTACCAAGAGGTTACCTGTATAATCCTCTCCCACAGCTCCAACATAATATATTTCCCGAGCTAGGTACACAATGAGAATGCCTACACAGAGGACATTCCCAATCAACTTCCATTCACCAATTACATGCCAATTCTCAAGCATAAATGCATGATTTAAAATACTCACGACAATCACTTTTGGTCCGGGACCAAGGGCAACCAACCGAGCTCACGGTTCAGGGTTCAACTCCGCGTAAGGCAACCTACAACGACCATATACTGATCATCAGAGCACGATAAACCACCAAATTCACAAAACGTCGATTTTTCCTCCCCCTACCAAGTGGGGTTCGGCCAAAACAGTGTTAAAATACAAATTATTTTTCTTTATTTTCTTTTCATTTTTCTTAAGCATCCCAAGGTTACCCCAATGTCATTTTAGGTGCCAATTTGCATCCTACATCATCACAACCTCATTTTGTCATTAATTTCGCTATAGGTTCAATTTCCAATTTCATACAATCCAACCATTTTTCTTTTGATTTCCAAAGTATCAATTTATCACACAACTCTTCTAATTACCATTTGACACCTCAACATACCAATCATACAATTTCACAGCATCAAAACCCCATTTTCCCCTCTTTGGCCAAAATCATCATAGACATACCCCGAGGGATTTTCAATCTAATTCAACTACTCCACACCTCATACAATCCTATTATTAACTCATACAATCATACAACAACTCAATTACACAATCCTAAACCAATCAAATTTCACAAGTTCATGGCATCATCCAAAATTTCCACTAAGTTATCATAACTTTGCACCAATAAATTTTATTGCATTTATAGCTCCAACACATCATTCTAAGACATATTTATCTAATACACAATTTCCATTTGAGCTCTCTAACAACACAAATCATACAAATTGCACTTAGGGTTCATGAATTATAATCAACAATCCAACCAATAGAAAGTGATGAAACTTACTCAATAGCTTGGCCTAGGACTCCTTCAAGACATACTAAACCATTGGAGCTCCAAACAACTCCATGAACACAAATCTACACCAAAGGGCCGCGGGTTTGGGGGGGATTTTCTCAAAATCTAGTGGGTTTCAAGGCTCAAGACTACCACAAATGTGTTTGGGAGGTGATTTCTAATAAATTTCAAGTCAAACTTTCCTTGATTTGGTTAAGTTTTGTGTGAGTTAGAGGGAAATGAAATTTCAAAGAAAATGGGTGTGGGGGAAGGGGTGAGCCGCAGGTTTGAGAGAAGGGAGGGGGTGGGAGATGATGAATAGTGGCAATGCACATGTGGCTTAAGTGATTTTAAGTGGGGTGGGCCCCACCGCCACCTCACGCGATTTCAAAATAATTTGAATTTCCCTCTGATTCCACTAAACGTCTATAATTTCATAACCTATTTAGAAACTCTAATTTTTAACATTAACCATTGTCCTTTAATTACCCTTGATCAGATGAATTCAGAGTTTTCCGGTCGTTTGGAGAAAATGCAGTTTTAAGTTGTTATGCGCGTTGTAGGCACGCTTCCCCAAACTTACTAATTTCCATTAATTTTCGCCAGAAATCATATTTCCTAGTTCTCTAACCATTTATAACTTGTATTCAAAACCTAGAGCTCAAAACTCAATCAGCACGTTTTACGATGCAACTGTACCGCGATATTTTTATTCGGTAAAAATACTATTCACAGAATTTTTCTGAAACTTGCCTAGCCACTCAATTTTTCGTTCTGAATCCTTTTTCAGGGTTATTTTTATCATTTGAGACTTCCTACTCAATTTTACCTTCCTAGGGTTGCGTGTTTGGCTAATTACCGTTTTTCCCTTCCTTTGTATTTTGACATGGTTTTCAGAATTTTCACTAATCCTTCCCTTTAATCCATGTTTAATACATTAATATATAATTTAGAAATGCGAGGTGTTATAGTAACTGCGCTTAATATCATAAAAAATGTTAACAATACCGGTATGTAACGAGCTGTTACACAAAACCCAACTATAACTACTTAAGAGACCTATCCCTTGAAGTCCCATGTTTGGATCATCCTGGTACTGCTCCCAGAGTCAGCCCCACGGCAAAACCCGACCGAAATCCCCCAAAGGGATATCTCTAGCGGAAGTCAAAACCACACACATCTACTGGCCAGAGATCACAGATATGTCACACAACATGCTCCAAGCATATCACACAATCATGACAATAATGCATGAACATACATTTCATACAAGTCAAAGAGCACACAATCCAACCACCACTTCCACTAGGTGTGGCGGAAAACACAAGGGGATAAAACCCAAGTACCAAGTGTAACAACCCGTTGTACACCGGTATTGTTAACATTGATTATTATATTAAGCGTAGTTACAATCACAACAATTCATTTATAAAAATGTGAATAAATTTTTTTTCTTTTTATTACGCGAGCATTTAAAACAATAATAAAGCGTAATAAATAAAAGTTGTGACCGTAACTATAAATTCCTTGCGAAATAATTATTTAAACTGTCTAAATATCATATCATACTCCTCTCAAGTCACTAAGGGATTCCCATAAACCCACTTAGCTAAAATTTCACTTTTACGTATTCTACCTATCCGAACATGGTTTGATAATTTAATTATTGCGGATAAACCGCATGCCGCGCGCTACTCATATTTTACTATGTTATTTTAGACTTAATTATCTTTCTAACAAGCCATCACACGAGTTATAAAGTTCTCATTTGCTCCGGTTATCGCCGTTTGAAGTTGGACAAGCAAATCTGCCAGCCAACCCCAAACAGGGCTCCAAACATCCCTCACTCCCTCAACGATTCTGGAAAGTCCACTCATTCAATTGCTCTCAAATTTTTATACAGTAAACTAGACACCTCAAGATTCAATTTGCAATAACATACACCAAATTTTACCAAGAAACGAAGCGGGAATAAATTTTCCAAACTCGCACCAGAACAGCCACAAGTGCAGTGGCGTTTTGAGAAGTCTATGCTCTCTGCCTTCTACAGGACTGCGTACAATTCCTATGACACTCAAATTGTGACACAAGGTATTTTACATCACAAGCTTTAAAATGGCGTATGGAACGTCCCTATTGGACTTTTGTGGAGGGAGATATGCTCTCCCAAAGTTTGCCTAAATTCTGCCAATTTCTAAAAACTTCGTCAGAGTTTCCTTTGTTTTCCCAATAAATCCCACCTTTGAAGGTGTGTTATCTCACCTCAATTTTGTACCTAATAATCATGGGTGGAACTCAAGGAACAACATTGCCTTAGTGCTCTTACAACCCTTCACAATTTATATCATTTAGCTTACTTTACAATTCAATGATCTCATTAAAATCATTAAATCATTTCAATCACATTAATCCTTTTGCATACAATTCTTTGACATAAAACATAAATCAAATCATAGAATAGGCTTATTGCCCTTTCATCACATACATGCTTCAATATTACATATGGTCTCCATAATACAATTTACATAACCTCCAATGGACATATTACAATTTACAACTTTAATTACAACACCATAACTTTCAAATGAAACATAATAAATAACCACTAAACTTAGCCAAAAAGAGACATGAACAAAATGACAATATGAATGGTCCTAGCACAACATAATGTTCAAGTCCTACGGGCCTCTTGCCCGCCGCTCCAACACCACTGGCACTATCTGAAATAAATCCCCAAAGCGGGATGAGATATACGAATATATCTCAGTAACCCATAGATTCTGGAGAATACCCCGCCCAATGGCACACTTCGATGCATATCAATAATATAATACAACATTAAAACGAGATAAAGCAAGGGATTTAGTGAAGTAGGGAAGCATAGTGAACAAAATACGATGAAGCTGGAATGGTCGACGCCAATACCACGCAACATCCGACCTAGTGGCCTCGGCACATAGCCAACGGGTTTCAAATCAAGGAGTGTTCCCAGAACATCAACCAAGGCACCCTTCATCCATATCCACCCGAGACTTCCTAGTGTGCTCCTCTCCGGATGACACACCACGACCCCAGGTCAACTGGAATTCCCTCGTGGGGACCTATTCGGTGGAAGTCCGTAACGCCCAAAGGCAAACTGTCTACTAGCCTGAGACTCGGTACATCCTATGTACCACTAAACATACACAATGCATGAACATGTTATACTACATTATTCACATACACCTCCAACCACTACCCTCAACGGGTATGGTGGAGCACACCCGGGGATCAAACCCCAGTACCAAGGGATTACTTAGATAATCTCCTCCGCTTGATAGCTCCTAATCACAATATCACCAAGCTTGGTTCCACCAGAAATGCCTACACATAGGCCATTTCCATCTCAATTTCAACCAACCAAATACATGCAAGTTTATCAAGTATACATGCATAGGTTCAAGAGCACTTACCAAAATCCCTTTGGTCCGGGACCAAAGGCAACCCACTAAGCTCACGGTTCCGAGTTCAAATCTGTGGGAGGCAACCTACAATGATCACACAAGGATCATCAATACAAGGTGAAATCCACAAGATTCCAAAACATCAAAATTTCCTCCCCACTTATGCTAGGTTCGGCCAACTTAGTGTTATTTTACAAAATATTTTTCATTATTTTCTTTTAATTTTTCTTTAGCATCCCAAGACTACCACAACACCATTTTAGGTCCCACTTTCCATCCTACATCATCACAAAATCCTTCTTTCCAATTATTTCCTTCTAGGTCCAAATGCACATCACACACAATCCAATTATTTTTCCTTTGATTTTCCATGTATCCACTCTTCACACCACACCTCTAAATACCATATAACAACACAACACATCAATTAAATAATTTTTGCATCATCACACCCTACAAGCCTTCCAATGGCCGAAATGTACATGGCCTCCCATCAAAAGGTATTCAATCCAATTCAACAATTCAATACATCATACAATCCTACTATTAACTCATATAAACACTCAACAACTCAATTACACAATCCTAAAATACATCAATTTCTCAAAGTCATAAAACCTTAACCAAAAATTACTAAGTTAAAATCCCAATTTCATTAATAATTTTTATGACATTTATCACTCTAAAACATCATTCTAAGCCACAATTGTCTAATACGCAATTTCTATTAGAGCTCTCTAACTACATCAATCACACAATTTAGCTCTAGGTTTTCAAAATTTAAATTCATGAATCAAGCCATAAAAAGTGTTGAAATATACTCACAAGCTTGGCCTAGGACCCCTCCAAGTGATTCCCAAACAATGGCTTGAACAAACAACTCCAAAAACCTCCAATTTTCGTGGCTGGTTTTGGCCCTTTTCTCTCAAATGAGAGGGTTTCAAGGAAAACTAATCGGTGGGATGTGTTCGGATGATGATTTCCAACAACTTTGCTCACAAATTTTACTTGATTTGAGGTTATATTGAAGGAGTTACGGTAGAAAGAAGAAATGGAAGAAAAATGGCAATGGTGGGGGGTTGCTCCACGGTTTTGAGGAGAGAGAGGGAGGAAAAAGATGATGAATAGTGGACTTGGTCCATGTTGACTAAGTCACTTAAGTGAGGTGGGCCCCACCGCCACCTCACGCGATTTCAAACTAATTCAAATCTCTCGCCTATTTTAATAAATGTCCATAATTTCATAGCCTATTTAGAAACTCTAATTTTTAACATTAACCATTGTCCTTTAATTTCAATTGATCAGATGAATCCGGAGTTTTCCGGTCGTTCGGAGAAATTGCAGTTTTAAGCTTTTATGCGCGTCGTGGGCACGCTTCCCCAAACGCACTCATCTTCATCAATTTTCACCAGAAATCATATTTCCTAGTCCTATGTACTATTTATAACTTATATTTAAACCTAGAGCTCAAAATCAATCGGCACGCTTTACGGTGCAACTGTGTCGTGATATTTTTACCTCGTAAAACACTATTCATCGAATTTTCAGAAACTTTCCTAACCACTCAATTTTTCGTTTTGAATCCATATTCAGGGCTATTTTTATCATTTGATACCTCCTACCCAATTTTAAGTTCCTAGAGTTACGTGTTTAGCTAATTACCATTTTAACCTTCCTTTGTATTTTGGTCTTAATTTCAGGATTTTCGCTAATCCTACCCTTTAATCCATCTTTAATGTATTAATATATGTTTTAGAAATTGTTTTTTAATTTCTTTAAGGAAATAATTTAAAAAAATATTATTCATATTTAATTTTTTTTAAAAAAAATTATAATAATTGAATTGATTCGAGTAAACAAAATTTAAATTCCACTTCTAAACAAATGATATTTACAACTTGTTTGGATCCTCTCTTTATTTTTTTTTTAAGTTAGAAGCTACTTTTAAACTAAAATAAAAAAGCTAAAAGTTATTTGGTAATTACATAAATTTTTTTCTTAAAAGCACACATTTAAAGAAAAGCCTCCCTCTTTACCCAAAAAAAAAGGGAAAGCCTCTCTCTATATTTTTATGGCTCTTTATTTAAAAAAAAACACACAATTCAAGAAAAATTGATAATAGCTTAAAAAAAGCTCCTCCTAGAGGCCTTTGACTTTTGGATTTTTTTTTAAGGTTTGGTGTTTGTCATTTTAAATGATATAAATTATGTCATTTTAAGAGAGAGATAGACACAAGTAATGGAAATCATGGGAGAGAAAGTGAATGATTTTTTAATTTAATTTTTAAATAAAAAAATATTTTCTTGTGTCTATCTCTCTCTTAAAATGACATAACTTTATGGGAGAGGTTATAGTTACTACCTCTTTTTGTTACTACTAAATCGTAACCGTTGATTTCCGTCAATCCAATAATTATAATTTATTGAAAATTAATAATTAATTAATAAGTATGATCCAATAAACTATAATCGTTGGATTGAGAAATCAACGGTTACGATTTAGTAGTGACAAGTAGTAACAAAAAGAGGTAGTAACTATAACCTTTCCCTAACTTTATATCATTTAAAATGACAAACACTTTTTCTTTTTTCTTTTTTATTATAAAAAAGAGTTTGTTTATTATAAGAACTTTTCTTAAAATTTGTTTGGCCTAATTTTTACTTATAAGGAGAAGAGAAAATATAAATAAGAAAAAGATAGTTAGTTAATTTGGTTTAGACAAAATTTAATATAATCATACAGCCACGAATTCATAATTTATAAATTAACCGTTGGTTGATTTGAATTATTAGGTTAAACCAGACTAATGATTACCTCAAACAACATATCAAAAGACACAAAAATAATATACAATTAAAGATATTTTAGTTTGTAGCATTAAAATTCTAATTTTGGTTACGTGTTTAATTCAATGAATAAGATGGTACCTATGGCGCTATAAATCATGATACCCGGATTGAAAATGAGATTAATTAAACGAGGAGATTTATATTAATGGGGATTAATTTTTTCATTTTTTGGAGTTATCCAACTCTAATTACCTCTTTGAGGCGAGTTGGCTCCCTCTGGTATCCCCACAAGCTTCGACTCTTTGAGCCGGCTATGAGACTAATCCGGAGTGCGGGGGTCACTGATAGCTAAACCCTAAACCAAAAAAAAAAAAAAAAAAAGAATTTTTTTTCTCATTTTACATGAGAAAATTTTCTTATGCCACACACTCAATGTATAAGTGGGGTCCACAAAAAAATAAAAAGACAAAAAAATAAATATGGGACCCACCTTTTGATTGTATGTGTAACATGAGAATCTTTTATCATGTAAAATGAAAAAATATTAACCCTATATTTATACAATAAATAGTTTATCAACTCTTACAATTAAATTTTAATACATGATTTTTGTTAATTTAATAATTTAATTTATTTGGGTTATACTAATAATAAGATTTATGATCAAATATAATTTATTATATTGACGGAAATAAATATTTAAAATTTGGTTATAAAAATATATAAATTATTTAATTTGTAAAAATAATAATAATTTTAATAATCAAATAAAATAAAATAAAAAATGGAGTAGTAATAATTGCACCGACGGAGTGCGTGGGTAGATTAGAGAGACAGTACGTCTACTTGGGACCCATCAACCATCACTCGCAACTCGCAACTCGCAACTCGCAAACATTAACACTTTGTTTTGTTAACCCTCCAAAAACTCAAACCCTCTCTCATATAATTTCCTATCTCTCTCACAAAACGCACACAAATACACAAACAAACGGTGGCCGCGACACACAGAGAGAGAGGGAGAGGAATCGGATTTCATTAATCTCATCTGGATCGATCATGTCGTCCTCCGGCGCCGGCAGGTACATGGCTTTCCCGCCGTCGCCGTCAGCCCCTCTCTCACCTCACCTCTCCGGTCTTCGCTCTGCTACCTCCACCGTTTTCGTTGAACAGGACAAGTATATATATATAATTCTATTTTTTCTTTTCTAATATTGTAGGATCTTCACTCTAATTTTTTACTTATTTTCTCAAATTCTTGTTATTAATGTTTATTTCTTTATTTGTCAATTTGATTGGTCCTTTACCTATCAAGCGATTCCCTGCTTTGTAGTATTTTTTTTTTTGGTTTCAATAGTTTGTTTCGATAGTCAAATGGGTCACACTCTGTTGGTTTTGCTTGGATTTGGTGCGTGATTACTGAATGATTGATTTTTGTGACCTGATCTGGCTGTCGACTGAATTTGATCTAGAAAACAGATCCGTTGATTCAAAAATAAAAATAAAAATAAAAATGGGGTAGTTTCCTTTTTGGTGAGTGATGATGCGGGCACTGGTTCAATGTTTACGATTATGAATCTAAGGATGGCTGAATTGAATTTTATTTGATTGCGGTAAATGTTTGTGGAACTGATTTGTTGTCCATTTGGTCATTGACCTTTTTTTTTTTCAACAGGATGATTTTGTGTT
The DNA here is from genome assembly GCF_033153095.1 of Gastrolobium bilobum. Lineage (NCBI taxonomy): Eukaryota > Viridiplantae > Streptophyta > Magnoliopsida > Fabales > Fabaceae > Gastrolobium > Gastrolobium bilobum. The sequence goes on along the minus strand of NW_026896308.1, from coordinate 138,203 downwards.
AAATTAGTTGATCTTATTGTTACAGTAATTAGATGACTTTGCTTCATTGATAATCAATTATATGTGAAAACACCATCCCTGTCTTCATTGCAATTTTTGTTCTTGATCAGACTGTTTTATCAATTCATGTTCTACCAAATGAATAGATATGGGTCGTTGAGAATTTTGTTGCATGTACATGTGCTTTTGTGACTAATGAATGGCTACAATATCATCCTCTCATTGCATGGTTTATTTCCTTTTACTTTCAGATATCTAACCGAGTTATTGGGGGAACGTCTCAAGCTTAATCCCTTCATTGCTGTGCTTCCACACAGCTATCGATTGTTAAACCAAGGTTAGATTCATTTCTCAAAATAGTGGTTAAAATAAGCCTTTTGTCTCCTCTCCCCCCCCCCTCCAAAAAAAAAAAAAGAGAGAAAAGAAACTTCTCCCGTGCTTACGTTATATTTGTGTGCTAAATTCAAATTGCTTTCCTCCTGTTCCCTAGTTGTCTTGGGATATTGAAGCATTGTGAAGTTACTTAATCAGTCACCTATTGCCTTTGGCATATGTCAGAATGCAGATATGATGTTTTGCTGATGCTCTTTATTTTTACATGATTAAATTGTTTGTGTTCGATCCAAGGAAGTTTTTGGGGCTCAAACACCTTTGCTTTTAGAGCAACTCAGAATGCTATTTGTATTAAAAAATTAGTTCACGATTATGCATTTTAAATGTTAAAAGGACTGTATGCTAATTTCATTGAACTGTATAATTAATTTCAAACTAATAACAATTGATGCCTTGATGATTTATATGATACAGGCCCAAGTAAATGTGGAGTATGATATTTTGATGTATTTGTTGGACTTATTTTGCTTATATTTGGTGAATGCATAAAAAAACAATGTATTTTGCTTAACTCTCAATACTTGAGTAAAGTATATGTCAATCTGTTTTCAACAAGAATTGTTTGATCACATACTGTTGTAAATATTTGCTTTTACTAGATTATTGTTTCTTTATTATTATTATTATTTTAGGATTTGGTTTTATTCTCTTCGACCCATTAGTCTCTACATATAATGTAACCCTTTGTACATGATAATTTGAGAAAGCAATAATATTTCCATTTTCTCCTTTGAAGTTGGCATCATAGCTCTCTATATTTGGGAGCCGCTTGCTTCTGTTGCAACTGGCTTTTGTGCGGATCATCTTGCGCTTTTAGTGTGGATCCTTTTTGTGCCTCTAGTGTCTCCCCAATAGCGTACCATTGCCGGTCTCTTTTCCGATGAACTCCAAACACCTTTATCTCCGTTAGCCACGATAAGAAAAAATTTCAAGGAATGTTTTCGACCAAAACCACCACCATTAGAATCAGAATCGGCGATCTACTAGATGGAGCAAGATCCGACCGAAGAAGACTCTCCACGCGCTTTCATGTGTGTCACTTGCATTGTGTAGGGACCTCACACACCCTTCTCCAACTGGCACATGACAGCCCGCTTGGCCACTGTTTTCGGCATTCGGCCATTGTCCCTGCTCACATTGTTCTTCCCTTTTGAGATCTACCAATTGCCTATTTGTTGGGGGCCTCCGGTGACTCAAGGTGTGATTACCAACTTCTTTTGTCCTTTGTAGAGACTATTTGCTCCTTGTGCAACGATCATTTGACTTTTCTGGGGACTTTTTATGTGGTTGGCCTCTTCCGTGGAGGTTATTATCTTCATTGATTTTTTTTGGGAGTTACACAATCTCCCAAGATCCGATTTCTTGGTGGTTTGCACTTTTGCTCATTAATTCAACAAGTGAGCACTCTATAATCTTCTTTTACAACCTTATCATTGATTTGAATTGTACTGTAACATTCTTTCCTACTTATTGTGTTTTTATGATCTCACTGAGGGGAGGACAATTGGAGTTTGCTGAGGAATACGACGGGTTGAACTATCTCTTTTAAGAACATGTTGTCAGTGGTTTGTAATCAGTCAAGTCTAATGATTTTTATAATTTTGCTTCATCACAAGCGCCTAAGGCATCCTTCTTTTAGCATTCTCAAAATCACCTTTCTAACCATTGTACATATTTTCCTTTTAGCTCCACAAAAGTGTCGAACCATTGATTTTATTCACTTTGATGTTTGGGGACCATCTAAAATACCTAATATCTTAGGTGCCAAATGGTTTGTTTTTCAGTTGATTATTATACTAATACTTGAATTTTCCTAATGAAGGACAAGTCAGATGTGTTGCAGTTACTCATCCGTCTCTATCACTTAGCTCAAACGTAATTTGGCAAAGATAGTACAAGATTATGGTCTAATAATGATATTGAATGCATCAACTAGCACTTCTCATACTTTGTTAAGGACAATGATATGATTCATGAGCTCACATGTGTAGATACCCCTTAATAAAATGGGGTGATTGAAAGAAAAAATCATCACATGTTTGAAGTGGTTAGAGCATTACTTTTTCAAACCTTAGATCTTGGCTCTTATTAGGGAGAAATTGTGTTGATTGCAATATATTTGATCCACTAGTTACCCTTGTAAAGAACCAATTCACCCAAAAGCTTAAGTTGTTGGGTGAGGGCCTTTTTAATGATTTATATTATACTCTAACACGCCCTTTCATAAGAGAGCCCATTGGGCTTGAAAGGCGGATGATGCATCAGGCTCAACCTACCTGTGCTAAGAAATTCCACAAAGAAAATGGGGAGCGGCGAAGATTGAACCCGAGACACGAGACTCTGATACCATGTAAAGAACCAATTCACCAAAAAGCTTAAGCTGTTGGGTGAGGGTATTTTTAATGGTTTATATTATACTCTAACAACCCCTTTGGGCTCTTGGAAATGTAAGTCCCATTCACCTCATGATTTCCTTTTTTTCCTTATGTCTTTATTATGCAGTCTTTGGTCTTGAGTTTTTGGGTAATTTTCATAAACAACACCTCAGTGAATTGGATCCCCAAGCTCTTTGTGTGTGTCTTCTTAGGATATGTCTTCGACAAAAAGGGTACAAATGCTATCATCCTCCACGTCGCAAGTTCTTTGTTTCTATGGATTTCACTTTTAATGAATATGAGTCCTTCACTTCAAGGTAGAAGCTTCGTTTATTTTCTTTAGTCTAAGTCTCGCTTTCTGTTACCCAAACCTTCTGATTTAGAATCTATTGAATCTGCCCCTGTTTCTACATTGCATGATATTGAGCAAGACGAAGATGGTAGTTCATCTGATACCTCATCCTTTGGCAATCTATGGAAGGTTGGGACACCCAAATTATTATATCATAGGAGGAAACAACCCACACTGCCCACCAACAGTTGATGTCATTAGAACCACTTATATGTACTGAATGCTCTACTATTTTTGTTACCGGGCCTAATATTATAAATCATGATGACCTACCCTTTGCTTTATGGAAACGGAAAAGGTTTTGTACCAAACACCCTATCTCTCGATTTGTCTCTTTTAAGAATCTTTCTTTGCAAGATAAAAGTTTTATTTCAACGCTTGATTCAATTTCAATCCTAACATCAGTGCATGAAGCATTAAATGATGATAATTGGGTTCAAGCCATCTCTACCTTGGAGAAAAATAAAATATGGAAAGTTGTTAACTTGCCCAGTGGAAAGAAAGCGGTGGGGGGTGTAGATGGGTTTATACTCTGAAATATGAATCTGACAGTACTCTTGATAGGTATAGAACTTGATTAGTAGCCAACAGCTACACACAGAACTATGAGATTGATTATTAGGAATTATTTGCTCTGGTGGCTAACATGAACACTGTGAGATTTATATTGTCCCTTGTTGTTCACTTTGCTTGAGCCTTGAACCAATTTGATCTGAAGATTGCTTTTCTCAATAGCGAGTTAGAAGAAGAGGTTTACATGCAGATCCCATTAGGATTTGATTCCATGAATAGAGAATTTGCATGTTGAAGAAGGTCGTGTATGTGTTGAAGCAATTTTGATGTGCTTGGTTTGGAATATTTACCTAGGTTATGATGTCATCGGGATACAAGCAGAGTCCAAAAGATCACATATTTTTCTTTAAACACTCTCAAGAAGGTAAGCTCATTGTTCTCGTCACTTATGTTGATGAAATCATTATAACATGAGATGATATAATTGAGAAACGTACTCTGCAAAAAGCTTAACTATAGAGTTTCAAGTTTAAAGATCTTGGGAAATTGAGATATTTTCTTAGTATAAAGGCAACCTATTCAAAGCATGGTATCTTCATTTGTCAGAGAAAGTATGTCCTTCACCTCCTTGAAGCAAAAGGAAAACTTGGGTGTAAACTTTTGCGTACTCCAGTTGAGTAAAATCACTAACTGGGAACTGAAGAGGAAAGCCCTCCATTTGACTGGTGGGAAGATTGATATCTGACTCATAATGGACTTGATCTAGTTTATGCGGTTAGTATTGTCAGCTAGTTCATGCATAGCCCAAGAGATAAACACCTGCATGCAATGGACAAATGCTTGAGTGCCTTAAGGCCACATCAAGTACTTGTATGTCCTTGACCTCCGTAAAGAAGGAAAACTTGGGTGTAAACTTTCGAGTACACAGTTGAGCAAAGTCACAAACTTGGAACTAAAAAGGACAGCCCTCTAGTTAACAAAAGACAATATCAACGGCTGGTGGGGAGATTGATATATCTGGCTCATACTAGACCTAATCTATCTTATGCAGTTAGCGTTGTCAGACAATTCATGTACAACCCAGGGAAAAACACCTGCATGCAGTGGGAAAATTTTCGAGTACCTTAAGGCCACATTAGAAATGGTCTATTATTCTGGAGAGGGGAAATTTATCCTTAGAGATGTGTACTGATGTCGTTTATGTTGGGTTTGTGACTAATCGACAGTCAAACCTTGGGCTATTGTATGTTTCTTTGTGAGAACCTAGTAACATGGAGGAGGAAAAAGAAAAACATGGTTGCTAGGTCGAGTGCAGAGGCAAAACTTTGAGCAATGACCCTTGTAATTGTGAGATGTTATAGCTGGACATTATTCTTAGATGATCTGAAAGTTAGATTTGAAGGACCCATGAAGCTACTTTGTGATTGAAAAAAATATATTGTGATTGATTGTCACTTCATTAAAGAGAAACTAGACAGCAGACTGATTACTACTCCATATATCCCTTTTGGTCTTCAATTAGTTGATGTGTTGGCCAAGGAACTTCCATCGACCAATTTCAAGAGCTTACTAGGAAGCTGGGAATGAATCATCCATTTCTCAGCTTGAGGGGTAGTGTTATAAATATTTGTAATTATTTGTATTTACTAGATTAGTGTTTCCTTATTCCCTTTGGCCCTTTAATCTCTATATATATCGTAGCCCTTTGTACATGATAGTTTGAGAAAGCAATAATATTTCCGTTTTCTCCTTTCAAGTGATACAGATATTTATGAAATGTGTTTTGGTAGATTCATTCTATAATGTACATGTTCTATCTTTAATTGAATGTAATCTCTTACTTTTGTTCTTATAAGTTGCAACCATAATTCTAGAATTTGAGATAAAAAGATTTATTGTAGGGTTATAATCCACTTAATTCTTTGTTTTTGTACACACTTTAGATGACCTTCCCACATTTCATGAATTAACAGTGATAATCTGATTAAGTTAAACACTTGAATGCATTTTTTCCGTGGACTATATTTCAAATGCTCTTTTTGTTTGGTTCTTGCTTGCAATTTTTTTTTATACATTTGATTTTAATTATTTTTCTTTGTTTCACACCCAAGTGCTGTATGATTAGGATCCATAAAGCATACAAGTTTAGGCTTTTGCAAAAATATTTTTTAGATTAATTTATCATAAGACTTGAGTTTTCTGCTGAATTAAAAACTTATTCTGAGTGGTGATAATTATATGCCACAGATTGTGTGAATGCCAACAGTTGGGTTTCACTTTGCTGGAGCATAGTTGTGGTCTTGCAGTAGCAATCTATTTTTATTTATTTATGAAATCTGTGAATGTACAGTATTCTTAGTACTAAGAGTAATACAAAAGGATGAATGTACATATATTTCAGGTTCTACTGGAAACTTCCACTGAATTGTGTAGAGTATTATACATTTACTACATGCATATATGTCTCTGTATGCATATTTTTTAATTTATGCTTTTGTTGATAAACCTTTTTTAAGTTTAGTGAGGTTGGAGAAGTGTGGAAGGACATGAGAATGTAGCATACGTTGGAAGCAGAAGTATGAAAGAAAGAGTTTATGTGAAGGATTTAATGGAAATGGTTGACAGGTTTAATATGGTGTGGCCAACGGTTCTGAGTTTTAGTTATTTTGGCTGCAATTTTTTTTAAAAATTTCTTAACGGGGATCACCTTTTTCTTTTGGTTTGGACTTTTTTTATTTTTTTTGTCAGGATGGTTTTTTTGGCTGTCAGAGAGAAAATGTGTTAGCTTGTAGTTGCCTCCACATGATACAGCGGAAAAATTGATACCAGCTAAAACTGAACGTAATTGGTTAGAAAGGGTAAGGATTTTAAGTGGAATAACATTGGAAGTCTAGTTCAAGAACCCTATAAAGCTTCCAATCTGAATTCATTGTTCAATTTGATGGAAAAACTGCTCAGTTGCTCCTAAGAGCCTTCTTAAAGGTTCATAACGAACCTAGTATCCTAGCCATTCATCACATACGGGTTAGTTTAGTTCAACCATAGTTAATCAAGTTATGAAGTTACATGACTTTTTTGTTGACTTAGAGCTAAACTAGTGGCAGGAAGTCTAGAGTATTATAAGTGTTGCTCTCTTGATCTCAAATTGTAGTCTTCAGTATTATATTCCATGCACATTTTAGTTGGACCGTTAGTTATTTATGATATAAATTGCTTTACATTCAAAGCAAAAATTGGGGTAAATGTTTAGTGGAGTTATTCAATTGGTGCAAGAATTAAGGCTCTTAAACGTCATGACGAGCCTTCTCATTCTCCTTAGAACCAATGATCCCTTTTCTATGATTATTGGTATTTGGATGGAAGAGATTTGAGGAAAAGGGAGAAGGATTCAAGTAAAAATTCTCCTCTTTCTGGGAGTTTTTCAAAATGTGGAGAGGAAACTGAGAGATTATCATATGAACCTACAAAATCCTCCCTTTTAATTTCTATGAACATTTTAGAGTTCCTTTAATTTGGAGTATTTTAAACATCCACAAAGTGAAGTAAACTTATTACTTGCCATTTTCTTCCCTTCACTTCCCCTTCATTTTCTATTTTTCTTCTCCTTGCCCCTCAACAACTCCCAGACTCCCAGACATAGCCTGATTGGATCGGATGGTTATTATATGCTTTGTTAATTGACTAATCAAAGGTTTTTGTTTTTTGATATCTCTTTATTAATTGAGTGAAAGATGTGTTTCTTGAGTTGTTATATTACTTAAGGAATTGACAAAATTAGATGCAATTGGTCTTTTGCTTATCTGAATGGAATAAAGGGTTAAATTATATTGGTTTCTATAGAGTTTAGTTTGTCCGTACAGGTTCTAGGATTCAATTTGTCATTAGTAATTGTTTTCCTTCTGACAAGGCAGCAATTCTAGCCAGTATATGTGATTGCTGCTATATGTTGTTGTGGTGAAGTGTTCTTACGAGATAATTGTTTAAGCTCTTGAGGTGTTTATTTTGTAAACTGAAGTCCTTAAAATGTCATTCAGTTTTTTTAAGATGTTTTAAAACTAGAGTTTGGTTATGTTGGAAGTACCTTTTTCAGTGGTTTACTAACCTAATTTTTCCTGAAGTGTCTTTTATTGGAGTCTATAATATCAATTTCTTTAAATATTAGCAAGATGGCACTTTACTGCATGTTTTTTTCTTACTACCAGAGTAATACCATAAAAAGCTGGAACATATCTCGTAGGGGTAGCATTAATTTCTTACTGACTCAGCAAACATCCGTGTTGTCTATAGCTTATGCAGTAACTGCTAACTTGTTAACAAATGCTGACTGGTACATCTTATTCTTGAAAATTGACATTTTTGGAGCAGAAATTTTGCGTGTAACCACGCTGTTGGGAAAAGCATCAGTTTTAGGTCAAAGTGGGCTTGAACATGCTAGCCCCCTGCCTACTGGAGGAATATTTTCAAATGGAGGTGCCGATGTGAACGGATGGGCATCACGATTTCAACCAGAAGTACGGATACTAACCATTAACATAACTTCATTTCCATCTAATTCTGTATTTCTGACATAATTTTACATCTCATGCTAACTCATGACATTTGTTCGAGTTATGTTAGTTCTAATTGTTTGTGACAGGTAGTGCAAAGCTAACATCAAGCACTGACAATTAATCTATAGCTTAGCTTCTGATTCCAGAATCCTGCTAGTGGATCTAATGTTCTTGTCTTTTTGTATTAAGATAAATCAGATGTCAACACTTGTTTGTCTTTAATATTTGCTGCAAATTCACAGACGTGATGAATAGTGTCAGCTGGATAAACCTGAATGTATTAACATGGGAATCTTGATTTTGTTATGGTAACACTAGCTACTTAAAATCTCTGCCTGTTATGTGGAAAGCTAAACAGTGAGTTTTATGAGGTTTGAGGATTTAACTTATTAGCTAAGTTGCTGAAATGGGTTGTTAATTATATTGATGCCTTCATGATTTGAGTTCAGCTGTAATTCCAAAGTTCATATAACACATTATTTTCTGACATCCTGATCATCTTTGATTGATTTAGTCAGGTCGTATTTGTGCATTTTTTGTTGTTGTGGCTGTTGATAGTTACTCTTTACAGTTTACACATGTTCATATTTTAATTTATGTCTTTTCAAAGAGCAGCTATTGTAGACCTTTTTTTGGTGATCTCTTGGTGGCCTCTGATACAGTAATAATTTAATTTTCATCTGCATGCCAGTAAATAGACCGCCATATCTGTTGTTGTAATTGACATTGGGATTCAAAAATGCAGATGCCAGGCCTATTACAGTCCTCATCAACACAAAACTGGCTGAGCGCACAAGGCAGCTCGTCTGGTCTTATTGTTAAAAAGACAATGAGAGTGGATATACCTGTCGGTGCATTTCCTAATGTATGTAGGATAATATCTCTGCCCCAATATATACTAAAATTTTCTACATAGCAAGATCTAATATTGAATTTAGCGTATTGCAGTATAACTTTGTTGGTCGCCTCCTAGGCCCTAGAGGAAACTCTCTAAAGCGTGTAGAAGCAAGTACTGAGTGTCGTGTCTTGATCAGGGGACGTGGTAGCATTAAGGATCCAATTAGGGTAAGAATAAACACTTTATTTTTTGTACCAAGTCTAACATGTTCATTTATACTGAGATAAAATTTATGTACTATAATGTTGAAAGCCATTGAAATATACTGTTACTGTGATTTTGTCGTATAATATCAAATTGAAGTGTTTAACATCTGGTGAAATTTTTTCCTATTTATTTTATCCAGAGTTCTGACTTTCTTCTGGTTCTTGTCATGTTCCGTTGATCTTGACAAAAAAATTATAATAATTGGTAAATCATCTTATATTATCTGAAAGTATATGTGGTAACTGGTAAGTGCTTGTAGTTTATGTCTCTACATGCTCTGGTGTCCAACCAGCCTAGTAAATCCAATGTTGAAGCTCACATTGCTTAATAATGTTCAGTAGATTTCAATTGGATAATTTGGTGGTTCTAGTAAACAAGTTTTAATCATTCGTGTAGGAGGAAATGATGAGAGGGAAACCTGGGTATGAGCATCTCAATGAACCTCTTCATATCCTAGTTGAGGCAGAATTACCAGTTGAAATAGTAGATGCTCGCTTGATGCAGGCACGTGAAATACTTGAAGATTTACTTAAGCCTGTGGTATGTTCTTGGGAAGTCAAATAATTGAGATTGCCAGTAGTACATAAACAACTTTATAGGGATACTGTTTGTTCTCATTCTTTGAAGTTTTATCTTGCAGGATGAATCTCAGGATTTCTACAAGAAGCAGCAGCTTCGGGAACTAGCGCTGCTAAATGGCACTCTTCGTGAGGAGGGTTCTCCTATGTCTGGTTCTGTTTCACCTTTCCACAACAGCCTTGGTATGAAGAGGGCCAAGACCAGGGGGTAATGTGTGCTAAAGGGTGAGAGGGCTTTTGGAGCTTGTGTTAATTTTCTACAACAGCATGCAACATGTGATGCTGTAAGCTAATGGCCTAAACTGCCATCGGGGCACTGGCACCATAGTGTAGCCAGTTTCTAACTTGTTCTATGTGCAGTGTGTTTACATTCAGTTTGGGGGAGGTTTAAAGATGGGTAGCACGTAGTAAAGGTCCACTTGAGTTTGGTGAATTTGCTTTTTGGTGTTGGTTTGGCGGTTTGGTTAGATATTCACCAAATCTGTTTAATATCTGTGGGTTATATTTTAAGCTTGCAATTACAATTTTGACATAGTTTTGGAATTCTGTGAGGAAGATAATGCAAGTGGTTTGTACCCAGATTGTGAGGCAGATGACATCTATTACTTCAATGCGTGTATTGGTGACATATTTTGGACTCAGATGTAGATGATATATCTGTGTAAATGCTGTTTTTTTTTCCTTCGAACATTAAGTTTTCATGCATTTCCTTGTTGCATTTGCTTTGTGGTCGTGTCTTTTAGAATTGTCAAAATAGGTGGATTTGACCCGTTAACCCGGATGACGTTATAAATTATGAGATGGATCAATAAAATTATAGCTAAAAATATGACGACTTGAATTAATTTGGTCTAGTCGTGAGTTAGTCTGCAATTGTATAAAATTAGTATTGTTAATTATTTTAATTAATTTTATTTTTTTTGAGCTTTCTTGAATTTATTTTAAAATCATTTACTAATTTTAAATCTTTTAATATGAATTAGTTTATTTGTCATGTAAGTTAATTAAATAAAATGTTTAATATTAATATTTTTAAGTTGGAAAAAATGTTTATCTTATTAATGGCATGGTCTCATGACTTGATGTAAGTTACAAGTTACAATTGCTGCCACGAGTCCACGACAATGCCTCCTTGTGTTAATAATGCATCAATTAAAATATTTTTTATATAATATTTGGTTGAAAAATTATGTCTATTTTTTTTCATGTTTATTTAGCTATTTTTATTTAGATCATAGTCTTAATTGACCTTTATCTTTTTTTCTCTTTTAAGATTATAATCTAAAAATATTGGAAATAAATAAAATAGGCATAAAAAAATATATAATATTATATATTTTCAGTTCTACAGGTTCAATTTTTGATCCACCGATTGAATTAATTACCTATTAGTTTGGAACCTTGATTGAGTCAATTACCGAGTCAGATTTAATTACATTGATAATAGAAGATAAAGTTATTTTATGCCATTCAAAAACATTGGATTTATGGAATAAAATTCAATGTATTTTTGAAAATTTTACTTTTCTCTCGTAATATAAAATTTTATAATATTTTTTACCAAATCCCAAAATATGAGATTAAAACATTTTTTATTTTTGGAAATAATAAAGTTTAGATTTGGTGAGACACACTCGGTCCAAGGTCAAGGAAGACTTTCAACTTCGTTGATAATTTAAAGTGAGATTATATACAGCCTAAAGAGAAAAACTTGATAATTTAACCCAAGGCAAAAATGTTCTTTACTAATCATACACTAACTATGTTTTTCACTCAACTATGTATAAATAGGTTATCTTAAACAAGAAAATATACCAAACTATAATATAAATGCAATGTTAATTTATTGGATAAAAAAAATTTCTTTTATTTTTCTTATAAAATGTTTGTTTTTAGTTGACTCTATAAATATCCACACCTTAAAAAGAGAAGACAACCACGAGGTTAGTAGATTACACTTATACTTTGTTATTTTTACTAATCATAGACTAACCATGATTTTCATTTAGCTGTGATATAAAAAAGTTATCTCAAACAAGATGTGGAAATGAATCTTTCAATAAACCAAATACTTTTAATAATAAAAACACATGATTATTTGATTGATAAAAATATTTTACTCACATAAGAAAAAAAAATTATATCCTTTAGTTAATACATGATAATGTACCATACAATTTTAGAAACATAATAATTTTTAATTAATCAAAGAGAGAAACTGATAATTTAAGATTATATTGTATTCAGGCTGTGGTTGCTCGTTTGAAAATCACTACGTCAAGGAGTCACAGCTAGAGAGTATCAAGTTTCATCATATGATGTGTGTTAACGCAATTTCTCTTTTCTCATTTATAAATTATGTATTTCATATTAAAAGAATTGTTAGTTTAGTGATAATTTTTTTAGACCTTAAGATTTAATAATACAAACACATGATTAATTGATTGGATAAAAATACTAGACACATAATAAATTAAAATTAAATCCTTATTCTGTAGATGAATAATAAATGGGAAATAATTTTCTTACATTGTAGGAAAATAATTATCTTATGTTGTAAAAACAAAATTGCAAGTGGAACTCATAAATAAGAGAAGAAAGAGAAAAAAGAAGTGAGACCCACTTATCTTTTATATGTGTAAGAAATTTAGTTATGTCATGTAAAATGAGATAAATATAAACTATAATATATCATATAAAATTAGAAACAAACTAATTCCATATTAATCAAAGCGAGCAAAACTAAAAACTGAAAATATTGAAAAATATATTTTATTCTGTAGTGGTAGCCAGACATATAATCATTGTGTGTTAGTAGTCACAGTTGGAAAGCACCAAATTTCATTATATGAAACATGTTTTGACACATACATATATAGATATGATTTTTTATTTGATACATATATAATTTCTTTTTATCCTCTATAAATTATACATTTCTAGCGGACAAAATCCACACCCTGAAAAGAGAAGGCTACAAAAAAAAGGTTAATGAATTACTCTTTATCAAATTTGTTTGAGATTTTGCTTATTTAATAAGATAAAGAAACTTTGGAAAATAGAGATGTTTTAATCCCATCTGTATTACGATTACGAAGCATGCAATTTTAGAATCATTTAGCTTCTGTGTTTGAATAGACGGATTTCAAGTTGTTCCTCGGAAATTGAAGTGTTTAATTTTATTTTTTTTTGTAAATGAAGTGTTTAATTTTTACCCAAGGGCAAATGACTTCTTCTGTCGTTGGAGAAGTCTGATCTCATGTCATTGTCGTTGAAACAAAAATCGTGTGGGTCTCATTTATTTAATTTTTTTTAAGCAATAAATACAAAAATCGAAAGGAGAGTAGAATATATATATATATATATATATATATATATATATATATATATATATTGCAACAACAGCATGAGAGGTATAAATCATTTTACTAAAAGCGAAAATATTGAAATAAATACACTCCAAACTAATCTTGATGATATATAAGGGAAATGGGAATTTAAGGAATACATCACAAGATGTCTTATCTTGCTTCAAAAGTGACAGTATTAAAGTTAAGAGTTGTCATGTACCAAAAAAAAAATAAAAAAATTAAGAGTTGTCAACCAAGAGTTGGTAGTTTACTAATAATTTTTTTAGACCTTAAGATTTAACCTGATAAAAAGATAATGAATTCAATTCTTGATAATCGCAACTGATGAAAAAGATAGAAAGACTCAAACTCAAAACTGAATTAGATTGACCTGTTAGGACTTCAGACACTGGTTAATAAACAATTAAATTCTTGAACATTATGTGCAAAATAAAATAAAATAAAAGGGTAGTGCAAGGAAAGACTCAAAGTGCTAATTTAATAACTACCTTTGTGGATAAGAACAAGAAAACAAAAGAAATAAAGCAAGTCAGTTGCTTCACCATAAAAGAAGTAGACAAAACAAAAAAGAAAAAGAAAAGTTAAGGAAAATGCAGTTTCTCTGCCGTAAAAGAAGCAGATAAAACACTAGGATCATGCATTTTCTTTGTTTCTATTGCAAGAGGGATATATGAAAGAGGACAATACCAAGTATATCTCTTTGCATGCAATTTTCTTAGGTTAATTTAACTTAATGTACAAATACACACTCAGTGGATAGATTTGGGTGCCATTACTTACATAAGTGTGTCTATACAAAGTTGTTTAAGTATTTAGTGGCAAATTCATAGAAGTTGAGATTAAGGGGTCTTTCAAATAATTATTTCTCTAGGGTTTGAACCTTGGTCCTTCACCTAATAGTGTGGCTCATTTACAGCCACACCAACCCTAGTTGGTATCGTTGTCTCTAACTTATCATATACTAATTATAGTTTTCACTATGTGATGTGATATAAAAAGATTATCTTACACTAGTAATTATGAATCTCTTAATAAACTAAAAAGTTTAATAAAAAAAATACATAACTAATTAAAAGGATAAAAATATTTTACACACATAATAAAATGAAATTAAATCCTTAATTAATAGATTAATAATGAACTACATAAAATTAGAAACATAATAATTTCTAATTAATTAAAAAATACATTTTATTCGAGTTGTGGTTGCTCGCCAGGTAACCACTGCGTGTCAAAGAATCACATTCAAAGAACTCCAAGTTTCGTCATATGAAGCGTGTATTGACACGCATATAGATATAATTTCTCTTTTTCCTCTTATAAATTACGCATTTCTAATCGAAAATGTAAATGTCCGCACCCACCCCGGAAGAAGAGAAGACAATCAAGAGGTTAGTGAGTTATTTTTTTATATTTTGTTACTTTACTAATTTATTTGAGATTTTACTTATTTAATTTCAAGAATTTTATATATAATGCTTTATGAATGTATTTAGCTATAACTTTTGTACTCAATCACCATTGAGTTTTTACTTCAATCTGATTACATGAATACTTTTATGGTGATATGCAAACAACAAAGGAGCCTTAATCAAATGGCCTTGAAACGGATCGATAAGGAATTGAAGGACATCCTTACAGATCCTCCTTCATCTTGCAGTGCTGGTATGTTTTGTGCTTTTTTTTTTATTGTGGAGGAGTAATTTATCTTCATATATTGGGAAGATGATCTATTATCAAGCGAAGCATAAATGTTTGCCATTCAAAATTTAGATATAGATTTCTCACTACAATAATGTACTTGATTTTTGAGTTTGCTTAAAACTTGGTGTAACTTAATATAATTGCAATGTATGAATTGAGTTTTCAATGTTTAGGCCCAATAAACAATGACTTGTTTCATTGGCAAGCTACAATTATGGGCCCTACAGATAGCCCATTTGATGGTGGTGTGTTTCTTGTATCAATCCACTTCCCATCAGATTATCCCTTCAAACCACCTAAGGTAATCCCAAAGCCCCTTTTATGCATATATGTAACTTGAATTTCAATATACCTTCTTTGAAACTTGATGTGATACTTTTGCATTGAAATGTTCTGGATTTCACTTCAATTGGATAAATCATTTGGAATAATAATAGGACAAATGATTTCTGCAGTTGTGGCAGAATTTATCCCCTCTGCCACTTATACAAAAATAAGAGAGAGAAAAGAGAAAAATGAGAGAGAGAAGAGAAGGGAATGAGTTAGTGGCAGAAAAAAAAATTTAGCTTTTAAAGCAGAAATGATTTTCCTATAATAATAATTAAAAAAACAACCTAGTGTTATAAAGCCCTCACTAATTGCTTGGTAGCCAAGGGTTAGACCCACAGTATGAGTTAGTAGTAGGCATTCTTATCTTACATTTGCAAGAGACTAATTACATGAATCAAACATGCGACCTCTGGTTATGTGATGACAACACCAACCTTTGCATAAAGCACTTAGAATATGGAGGATTTGTTTAGTGAGAATGTGATGAAATTGAGGAAGAATTTCATAGTGATTCCCATTTATTATATTTGGTTGTCTTTCTAGGCTTAAGAAAATAGGAATTTAATTGCAAAGTATTCTATTTACCTATTGATTGGATTTGGGCATATGCACTTTCAAATATGTAAGCTATAGGTGTGGTTTATAAGAATTCATTATTGTTATGTTTAGGTTTCATTTCTCACAAAGGTTTTCCACCCTAATATCAGTAGCAATGGTAGTATTTGCCTTGACATTCTCAAAGAACACTGGAGCCCTGCCCTCACAATATCCAAGGTAATGTGCTAATTCGTTTTTGGAAATTTATTACTTTCATTGCTAAACAAAATATGTCAACATGTCATTTTAGTCACCATTAGATTTTTCCATTATGTTTTATCCTTTTTAAGATTCATATTGGAATGACTTTCATATTATTTATAAATAATCAGTGTAGAAAGCAATTAAGATTATTCTAGTGGTAGTGGTGAGGGGTTTGAATAGTCTGCATGAGGTCATTAATCCAAACCTCAATGCTATTATTGTAAAAAAAATAAAAATCAATGTAGCTTATTGAGGAGATTTTTTTCTTTAACTCAAATTGCCCAAATCGACTTTCCTTTCAAAATAATTATGTAATTAATTATAGGAAAAAGTGTTTGTCATTTTAAATGACATAAAATTATGTCATTTTAAGAGAGAGATAGACACAAAATAATATTTTTTATTTAAAATTTAAATTTAAAAAAAAATCACTTACTTTCTCCCTCGTAATTTTTATTTCTTGTGTCTATCTCTCTCCTAAAATGACATAACTTATGTCATTTAAAATGACATAATTTATGTCATTTAAAATGAGAAACATCAAACCCTTAATTATATGCTTGGCCTAATATAGTTTGATAGATTGAAATTTTGAGTTGAGAAACTAAAATTGTGGCAATTTGCAGGTGCTCCTTTCCATATGCTCTTTGTTGACAGATCCTAACCCAGAGGATCCTCTGGTGCCTGAGATTGCTTATATGTACAAGACTAACAAGGCCAGATATGAAACCGTTGCTCAGGCTTGGACCCAAAAATATGCAATGGACTAGGATCACTAGTTGATGTGCATATTCCCTACCATATATAGTAGTGAATAAATAAGTTGAATTGACATAAATATGAAATTATAGTTTGCTTTGTATTTCGTTTATTTCTAATATTGTAAATTTGGTATAAGGCACTTTATAGTATTTTTAAGTTTATAGATAGAAGTGTTGTTCGTTTATTAATCGTCTAGCATAGTTTGCGTTGAAGTCTCTATCCAAGTGATTCTTATCTGTCGCATTTTTTTTTTCTGTATGTATATTAGGATCCATATTTGTTAGGGGAAGTTTATTACTGTGACTAGGTACTATTATCAAAATTAAAAGGAATTGCTAAATGAACATTTTAAAAATATTTACACAACTAGTTTTGTATAATCTCTAAATGTGTGTAGCACATATTGTTTCTATTAATAGCTTAATTTACATATATTTTTTTTGCTTTATATGAATTGTTCATAACATTTTTCTGAATAAATAAACGTAATTCTTGATCATATACATAACATAGGTTGGTAAATCCAAGGTTTGAGTTTTTGAGACGACTATTCTTAGTGAACACTACTTTAGCATTATACATTATAGTTTTTATTGAACTTGATTAATGAGTAGATATCACAAGTTGATGAGAGTGACCAAAGTTGGAGAAAGTTGTCTTGAGTCCAAACAAACCGTGGTAACTAGAAACTTCTAGGCATACGACTTATGCAGAAAATTTTAATAGTTGAATATGCAACAACTAATTATTAGTAGTGTGCATTTGCATATTTTAAATGTAATCGAAAGCATAATTTCTCCATTTGTTTTTAAGTATTGAAGATTCATATCGTTTTGTCTTGTCTTTCCTCCAAGTATTTCAACAATCCATCCTTCTACTATTATTGGGTTGATAGACCATCCTAACCAGTGGCGGAGCTAGAGAAAAAAAATCCAGCCAGTATCAAAAAATCGAGTCAAGTAGAATCCAACTAGTGCTAAAATAGTATTACTTTTAAAAACTCAACCAGTGTATCATAATTTTTAAAGAAAGTCTATAACATTTTTAAAAATTAACTAGTGCTTGCTAGCTACCAAGTGGTTCCGCCACAGATCCTAAGGTATGATAAGTTGATAACCAAGGGGACGCTCTTACAAGATATAAAGTTGAGATAAATGTGCATGATTGAGGAATTCAATTTCCTAACATAGGATAAGTCTAGGAATTGGGTTCCTAAAATAGACTAAGCAGGGAGAGGCACTTGCAATATACAGAGCTCTAATACTGAGAATATTTCACGTTATGAGTAAATCTATGCCCACTAAAATTGTCGGCAGATAAATGTTAAAAAAAATTATAATATATGTGATAAAAAAATTATAGCATACAATAATGTTCTACATAAATAAATTGAATGATGTTATATTTGGTGTCAAAGCTGTTCATCCATGAGAATCATGCATACGAGTATATTAATATGCCATGGATTCTAATTACTTTGATTATTAGATATATAGACTACTCATCTTAATATTTTATTCATTGTATGCATAATTTCATAGTTAACAAATGATAGTATACTATTTTTATCAATGGCGGACCGAGGAATTTTTATGACAGGGGTGAAAATAAAAAATATAATATTATAAATAAAAGTACATACAATACAATATACACCTAACATAAAAAATATTTGAAAGAAATTTATTAGAGAAATTAATATCACTTCACTTAACTCTTACTTCATACGTGTTTTTATATTGTTAAATTTTTCTATAATTGAATTCGTGCTAAAATTCAAAATAATTTCTTTTTGAATGTATGTAATCAAAAAATATCAAGAAACTGGTCTTCCATTCTATTTCGAAGCATGTTCTTGATTAACTTCGTAGCTGAGAAAACTCTTTCAGTAGTTATTGTAGAAGGCAAACAACATGCAACATCTTTAGTTAGAGAATACTATAACCAAGATGGAAGCAAATCAAACTAAGAAGAGCAAAAATGACATCGCTTCTTTTTTAGCCCAGATAAAGGAAAATTTTGAAGTTTGCATTGAAAAGGACCGAGTTTAAGATAATCACAACAAATTTCATCTTGTTAATTTATAGGATATTTCCATATTGTAGGGCGTAGTGCATGATCTCTTTCCAATTAAACAAGATCAACTTCTTTAACTACCTCTTTATTTTCAATTCTATGAGATTTTGAAGAAGGAGTCTCAATATTTGACAATTCAACATAAAGAGTAGAAGGAGACGAAGACTCACTATTCTTTTTCTTAAAATAAGCATCAATGATAGCACACTTTTCTATAATAATCACCTACAAAGAGTATAAATTATTCCATAACCAGTGTGATTTAAAAATATTATTAAAAGCAAAAAGTATAAAGAATAAAGACTTACTATCAGCTGCGAAAGCCTTGAGAGACGATGGTGAGTGATTAATGATTTGGAATGGACAAGAAGGGGACAAAAGAGTAGCGAAATTTGGGGAATGAGAGAATAGCAGTGGCGGCGAAGGAATTGGGATTAAGAAAAAATGTGTTTAGCAAGTGAGAAGATAATAGATTACGAAAGAATAGAAAAATTAAAAAAAACATAAGATATTATTTTATTAAAAAATAACAAAATATTATTTTATTTCAAATAAAATAAAATATTATTTGTTAAAAAATACAAATTGGGCCTAAAGGCTTAAAAAACATGCCTGCTAGAATAGACTTGTGACCCATTTACACCCCTAGACGCAAGTAAAGGGATAATGTTTTCTTTTAGGAGTTTTTATTTTTTAATTTGAAGGGGTTAATTTTTAGGACAAACAATTCACTATATTACCAAAATGATATTTTGTATATATAATTTTTTTTTCAAATTTTAGGGAAGGGAGAGGGCCAACCTTAGCCCCCCTACCACCCATGATTCTTATAACCTAGTAAGTAATATGTTGATTCTCAAGTATTTTTTCTCTAAATTGTTTCAATTTCAACATCTATTGCATCTCTTCAATCTTGATGTTGTACATCTTCATTAAAAGTAGTTGGATCACTATCTGCAAATAAAGCAAAATAAGCTAATGGGTTTTCTCTTTGATCGATTATGGATATCTTATAATCTCTCGTCCACACTGCCTTCACTGGTGACGTAGGTGTTCACCATGTGTTACAATAGTTTTAGAATTGTCTACATGAATTTGTTGCAATGTTGAGGCTTCCACTATTCGTTGTAGAATTTAAGACCGAATTAGGCTATTGATCCTCCACAGAAATTTCTTAAAAATTAGTTGTAATTGATGCCTTCTCACCATCTTATTCATTCCATGTCTACAACTTTTTTTCATCAAAGACTTCATCATGGTTGGTGATTATTTTCTTAATAAAAAAGGATCATATAATTTATAAGCCTTTGAGTGATCAATAATATCAAGAGAATCACATATTTCTCCCTTGTCATCTAGTTTTTCCTCATCTAATCTAGAACATTGGCATAGGCAATGCATCTTAAAATTTGGAAGTGGTCTATGGTCGAGCTCGATATGAGAGGACATACAGGCTCCCAGAACTGAGCCTAAGGGAGAGCTAGAGAACTTGGTTATAGGAGACAAGGCTGAACACTTCACCAAAATGGGGAAGAATTTGGGTCTCGGCACCAGAAACCAGGTGGTATCTTTTTTAAAGGAGAACTGGGATGTATTTGTCTGGAAGGTGTCCGAGATACCCAGCACAGACCCAACTTTCTGCTGCCACAAGCTCTCCATGTATCCAGGGGCCTATCTCCCAGAAGTAAAGAAATATCAAACTTGATCGATGTAAGGTGCCCAATGATCATGTTGATGAACTATTGGAGGCCAAATTTATTATAGAGATATAATATACGACCTGGCTCTCGAATGTGGTGATGGTCAAAAAGCCCAATGGGAAGTGGTGTATCTGAATCGATTATATCGGCCTCAACAAGTTATGCCCAAAAGACTCATATCTGATGCCCAATATAGATCAGTTGGTGGATAATTCCTTAGGCTTCTAGCTGCTCTCATTTATGGATGTTTATTCTGGCTACAATCAGATCCCACTACACCCCATTGATCACGAGAAAACTTCTTTCATCTCTGAAAAGGGAAATTATTGCTACAATGTCATGCTTTTTGGGCTCAAGACTGCAGGAGAAACTTACTAAAGGATGATAATCGGGTCTTTGAAAAGCATATCAGCAAGAATTAGGAGGGCCACATAGATGACATGATAGTGAAATCTCTAGGGCCAGAGGACCATGTGGCCGAACTGAAAGAAATTTTCGAGCAAC
Source organism: Gastrolobium bilobum (assembly GCF_033153095.1). Lineage (NCBI taxonomy): Eukaryota > Viridiplantae > Streptophyta > Magnoliopsida > Fabales > Fabaceae > Gastrolobium > Gastrolobium bilobum. Next base: position 117,089 of record NW_026896308.1, on the reverse strand, counting down.
TTAAAGCCCAACACATACGACTAAATCCACTAAGTATGCATTTGGGGCTTTGGTGGGAAGATTTCTTGGGTTCATGCTGACCTATAGAGGCATAGAGGTCAACCCAGACAAATATAAAGTCGTGCTAGAGATTAAGGAACCTCGGAATAAAAGGGAGATACAACAACTGACAGGGTGTCCTGTCACCCTCACTAGGTTCCTGCCGAGGTCTACTTAAAAGTCTCTCTTTCTTCAAGTTGTTGAAAAAAGAAGCTGAGTATGGATGGGAGGAAGAGTGAAAAGCGGCTTTCAAAAAGATTAAGAAATGTTTGGCAACCCCTCTAGTATTGTCAAAATCAGAAACTGCGGAGACGTTGATTTTGTACCTCTTAGTGGGGATGAGGTTGTAAGTGTCACATTGGTAAGGGAAACTGAAAGATGGCAGCTGCCGATATATTTTGTGAGTCATGCTCTACAAGGACCAGAGCGAAGATACCAGAAGTTGGAAAAAGTGGTCTTTGCACTGCTCACCACGGCAAGAAGACTTCACCCTTATTTTCAGGGGCATATCGTCATAGTAAGAACAAACCAACCAATGAGGCAGGTCTTGCATAAGGAAGGTTGAACCACAAACTCGGAGTGAAGAAATGAGCCCGGCCCAACTAGGATCGCTAATAAGTCCTCATATCTCCACAACCCAAACGCTTGAACTGCAGAGTGTGGGGCAACTGTTATGATCCTAACTAATAGGCTCATATCTTAACAACACAACAAAATAATGGATAGCACAACAGTGATAGATAAGGATAACAAGGATCTAATCCCGACAACAAGATAAGATCTATGGAGGCCCAACTAGGTAACTCATTATAAATAGGGATTACCACCATCAAGTACATATTTTTTGCCCATTTTTACTTTAGCCACCATTGTGCACACACCCCACTCTCTAACTATGTCGTTTGCTCATTAGTGCACAGTGATCCATAAACCTTTGCGACATCTCTCTTTCATAGATACTTGCAAGTATACAGATTCAATAGTGACTTACCACCCTTCGGGTGGACATACTGTTATAAACCTTGAGGTCACCATCCCAAAAGCTAGCTCAAATGGTAGGAGTGCCCAATGCCTTATAACATTGTCACCCTCTTTATGTTGGGACCTCGGATCCCTCAACTCGGCTAAGAAGCCTTTTCGCGGAAGTCAATCAAAAAGATCTTGGATCTCGGATATCGGCAATCTTACCTCGGCTTAAACTTCACCAGGTCGAGCTGCGCAGCGGAAAAACAAAAACAAAAGGGAGAGAGAGAAAGAACACAAGTTGTTTTAACGTGGGAAAACCTTCTCCAATGAAGAAGTAAAAACCCACGGGACCTAGTCCAGTTTAAACGTCCACTATGAAAATAATGGATACAAAGAATCAATATTCACCAATGTGGTGGTTAACACAACCTCTCCAACAATTGTGATAATCAAACTACCCTAAAGATGTTTCATTCAAACTCTCTCTAGAGATCTCTCAAATATAAAGCTCAAAGCTTTGCTCACAAATCTCTCAAATAATTTTCTCATTATTTCTAACCTAGCCTCTACCCACAACTAATGAATATATAGAGGAGGTGGAATCTAGGGTTAGGATTTTTAGGAAACCCCTCAATGGGCTTGGGCTTAGCATTGAAGGAGGAAGCCCAACAAATCTCCCCCTCCAACTTCAATGCGTCGGCTTCAGCATCAAATCGGATCCTTCACAACAGTCTTCAAATTTTCTAGTTGGAACCGGCTTCGTCATCATGTCGAACCAATTTTTGTCAGTGTGCACTTTGACGAGTTCGAGCTCTCCACCTTCTACCACATCCCGGATCCAGTGATACCTCATATCAATGTGCTTGGTACGGGAGTGATAGGTCGAATTCTTCGCAAGATGGATTGTGCTTTGATTGTCACAACCCAGCTCGTACTTGTCTTGGTCATGGCCGAGTTCCATGAGGAACTTCTTCATCCACAACATCTCTATGCTTGCCTCAGTAGCGGCAATGTACTCAGCCTCGGTTGTCGATAGTGCAACACACTTCTGAAGTCTTGATTGCCAAGAGACAGCTCCTTCGGCAAATCTCATCATGTATCCCGTTGTCAACTTCCTCGAGTCGGAATCTTCCCCTAAATTAGAATCCGAGAAGCCTTGCAACTTGGCTTTGCCTTCTCCAAATCGGAGGAATAAGTTGGTCATACCTAGGAGGTACTTGAAGATCCACTTCATTGTTTCCTAGTGCTCTTTGCCAAGGTTTGACAGATACCGACTTACCATTCCAACAGCAAATGCCAAGTTGGGTCTAGTGCAAACCATTACGTACATCAAGCTTCCGACAGTGGATTGGTACGGGATCTTCAACATCTCGTCTTTGTATTCATCAGATCTCGGACATTGTTTCTGGTTCAGCTTAATGTGTCCGGCTAGGGGGGTGCTCACTGTTTTGGCTTTGTCCATGCTGAATCTCTTCAGAATCTTCTCAATATATTTCTCTTGACTTAGCCACAATAGCTTCTTTTGTCTATCTCGGATAATCTTGATTTCGAGAATCTGCTTTGCAGGGCCGAGGTCCTTCATTGTGAAGGACGAGCTCAACGCCTTCTTCAAGGCGACTATCCTCGATTTTCCTTTCCCTAATATAAGCATATCGTCAACATATAACAACAAAATAAAAAAATCTCCGGCATCATACCTCTTCACAAATACGCAGTGGTCGAATTTTGTCTTCTTAAACTTGTGATCATTCATGAATGATTCAAACTTCTTATACCACTGTCGAGGTGCTTGCTTCAAGCCATAGAGGCTCTTCTTCAACCGACATACCAAGTCTTCTTGGTCTGAAGCACGGAATCCCTTAGGTTGCTCCATATATATCTCTTCTTCTAAGTCACCGTGAAGAAATGCCATCTTCACGTCCATTTGATCTACCTTGAGGTCCATCGAAGCCGCCATAGCTAACACGGTTCGGACCGAGGTCATTTTCACCACAGAAGAAAAGATCTTCTCAAAGTCTACTTCTTTCTTCTGATTGCAGCCTTTCACTATAATCCAGGCTTTGTATCTCGGCTTCTACCCATTCTCTTCATCCTTAATCTTGTAGACCCATTTATTTTTCAAAGCTCGTCTTCCTTCAGGCAACTCGGTCAGCTCATAAGTCTGATTCTCGTGCAGAGACTTTATCTCGTCTTGCATTGCCTTTTCCCATTCTTCTTTCTCTGAGCTCGTCACAGCCTCATCATAACTTTGAGGCTCACCGTCTTCAGCAACAACGGTGTATCCATCATATGTGTATCTTGTAGATGGTATTCTTTCTCGAGTTGGATATCTCGGCTGTTCTTCAGCTTGAGAACTCGGTTCATCATTCTTATCCCGGATCTCATCATCAACTCGGGCCTCAGTATCTTGGTCATCATCAGCTTGTTGTTGGTCATCATTTTCTTCATTTTCTCCCTCTGCTTCAGCTCGGATAGGAGGGATGGATTCTTCACGTCTGATAGTAACCCAGACTTTGGGCTTCGAGATGTCATGAATGGTCTCATCTTCATGAAAGATCACATCTCGACTTCTCACTATCTTCTTATTGATTGAATCCCAAAGTCGGAACCCGAACTCATATCTCGACGAACCAAGATAAATGCATTATTTAGTCTTCGCATCGAGTTTTGCCTTTTCATCTTTAAGGATATGCACAAAAGCTCGGCATCCAAATACCTTCAATTGATTATAGGTCGCTTTCCGACCTGTCCAGACTTCTTCTGGAATTTCTCCTTCAAGTGGCCGTAATGGTGAGAGGTTGATCAAGTCAACAGCAGTTCCGACGGCTTCTCCCCAGAATGATTTTTGTAATCCGACATTGGATAACATACTTCGGACCTTCTCTTCAATAGTCCGGTTCATCCTCTCAGCAAGTACATCCAACTGTGGAGTCTTGGGGGACGTCTTTTCAAGTCGGATCCCGGCCGCTCTGCAGTATGCATCAAAAAGGCCGCAATACTGACCACCATTGTCAGATCAGACCACCTTCAATTTCTTGCCAGTCTCCCTTTCAACTATTGCATGGAATTCTTTAAAGGATTGGAGTACCTGATCTTTAGATTTCAACAAATAAACCCACACTTTGCGGGAGTGGTCATCAATGAATGAAACAAAGTACTGAGCTCCTCTAAGAGATCTCTCCGACATGGAGCAAACATCAGTATGGACGAGGTCAAGAATATACCTGCGTCTTCTGGGTTGATCTAGTTTCACGAAAGAAACCTGGTGCTGCTTTCCAGCTAAGCAGTGTGTGCAACTCTACAATGCTTGGCCTTTCAACCCGGTCAGTAATCTTTTCTTGTGTAGGATTTGGAGTCCTTTCACACTCATATGGCCGAGACGCTTATGCCAGAGCTCCAAGTTGGGTCTATCTCGGACATAATTGGCTTCTTCGCCATCGATCTGTCCTTGCATCACGTATAAGGAGTCTTCCTTCTTACCTCGGGCAACAACCAAGTTTCCCTTGGCCAGGAACATGCCTTACATCTTTCAACACAAGTCGGCACCCAACATCTGTGGTCAGGGTCACATCACCGACACCAATAATCTTGCTGGTCACTTGATTTTCCATCTTCAAGACTCCAAAATCACCACCTCGGTAAGAGGAGAAAAAACCTTTGTGTGGAGTATCGTGGAAGGAGGCACCAGAGTCAACAATCCAGGTGCAGTCATCATATGCAACATTCAAATAATTATCCTCACCTAGGAGGAATATCTCGGCATCCGAGTTGGCAGCCACAGCAGTTGTGCTCTTGTCTTTCCTCTTCTTGGGAATAATCTGATCCGGCTTCACAGAGCTGTTCTTCTCATCATTCTGCAGAGTCCAGCAATCTGGCTTCTTATGCCCTGTCTTCCCACAATAGAAGCACTTCAACTCATATTTCGGCTTTGACCGGCCTCTGGACTTTCCTCGTTTGTCACAATCTCGACCTCGGCTCTTACTTCTACACCGGGAGTTAGATTTTCCTCTGTTCTCAGCAACGTTGGCCTCAGACGTGCTCGAAACACCTCGTTCTCTTCTCCTGGCTTCTTCATTCAGGAGACTATCTGTTACAATATCCATCTTTAATTTTCCTTCTAGAGCCGAATTACTCAAAGTCACCACCAGAGTATCCCAGCTTTCTGGCAGCGAGCTCAACAGCAGCAAAGCCTGCATCTCATCATCAATTTTCATCTCAGCTTTAGACAACTGATTAACAATACCTTAGTAGGTGTTGAGATGTTCAATCATGCTCATGTCTTCCTTGTATTCCAGCTTCACAAGTCGGCGAACCCGATATGCTTTGTTCTTGGGAGTCTTCTTCTGAATCATGGACTCTAACTTCGTCCACAACTCGTGCGCATTCGTGAACTCGAACACGTACTCAAAGAGACTCTTGTCAATGTATTTTCTGATTGTAGCTACAGCCTTACGACTCAGGATCTCGCACTCCTTATCGGTTTTGCCTGCTGGTCTCTCATCAAGGATAATGGGCTCATGTAAGTCTTTGCAGTAGAGATGATCTTCCATCTTCGGTCTCAAATACGTGAAATTGTCTACGGTCAGCTTGAACATATCTCCGTCATGGGTTATGCCACTGGTGTCCATCTCGTCTCCCTCAGAACCCGGGCTCTGATACCACTGTTGGGAGCTCGGATCCCTCAACTCGGCTAAGAAGCCTTTTCGTGTAAGTCAATCAACAAGATCCTGGATCTCAGATATCGGCAATCTTACCTTGGCCTGAACTTCACCAGGTCAGGCAGCACAACGAAAAAACAAAAACAAAGGGGAGAGAGAGAAAGAGAACACAAGCAGTTTTAACGTGGGAAAACCTTCTCCAATGAAGAAGTAAAAACTCACGGGACCTAGTCCAGTTCAAACGTCCATTATGAAAATAATGGATACAAAGAATCAAGATTCACCAATGTGCTGGTTAACACAACCTCTCAAACAATGGTGATAATCAAACTACCATAGAGATGTTTCACTCAAACTCTCTCTAGAGATCTCTCAAATACAAAGCTCAAAGCTTTTCTCACAAATCTCTCAAATAATTTTCTCTCTATTTCTAACCTAACCTCCACCCACAACTAATGAATATATAGAGGAGGTGGAATCTAGGGTTAGGGTTTTAGGAAATCCCTCAATGAGCTTGGGCTTAGCATTGAAAGATGAAGCCCAACACTTTAAGGGCCGACATCCACGACGCCTTTCGCTCTATCGACACTAACCTGGCGGTAGCCCTTTTCCCCTTTGGGGCGGCTTCACCCACCTATCAGTATTCAGTGCCCAAGGTATCTTAATCCAGCCTATAAGTAGTTCTTTTTGTGGCCTCAACTCTCAATGAAAACACCAATTGTTACGAATCTTGAAGTCACCGTTCTAATAGCTCAAAAGATGAGAATGTCTAAGGCCTTGTAACAGGTACTCAATCCGCCAGTATCGAATAGGGTTCATGCGATTATGATATGTTACTTTACACGAAATCACCATTGTTTTACATAAATGTTCTCTTAATTCGTGATGTGAACTATACTCTACGCTATCATATCAATGCATTTAGTATAAGCCAGAACCGCATCAAGTTTTTAAGTTATATATAATCAATTTTGTAAACAGAATTCTAAAACAGTTTTATATTAAAAAACAAAAAACTCGTGTTTGAAGCTGATATATATTTTGAGAAAAACGTCGTTTAGAAGGTCATGTTCTTGACTTTTTTCTTAATTTTTTTTTCAGAAATAAACTCAAAAATATATTTTAATTGTTCTTGTGTAATTGTTATTTCAAATACTCTCCTTTTGTATTATTTTTCCTAGTTGATAAAAACATATTTCGAAACAAGCTACTGAATTTTTTTTTCATTTGAAACACTTTTAGATTTTTTTAACTTTAAAAACAGAAAACTACCTTGAAAACAAAAATAGGGGTGTTCACGGTTTGAATTGAATCGGTTTTGAAATAAAAATCATCTGATCCAATATCTTCGGATTGATCATTTAATCATTCATTTGATTTGGATTTTTTTTTTAAAATTCGATTCAATCCAATCCAATTTTATTCGGTTTGGATTGGATCGATTTTTGATTTTTCGAAAAGCCTAAAATTTCAGCCATACAAATCACTAATTATATCAAAATAAAGTAATTTAAAGTTACAAATCACTGAAAAATTCAATTATTCATACTAAAACAAGTCTTAAAACTCATAAAGAGTTAAAATAGATTAATAGACAATAAAAACTAAAACAAGATAGTTTGGTCTCAATAACATCCAAAATTCCAAGTCTACAAAACAACAAGATTCCAAATCACCATCTTTCAAAAATAATAAATATATAATACATTGAATCGGTTTGGATTAGATCGGTTTTCACTAACCAAATCGAAAACCGATCCAATCAAATTAAAATATGCGGTTATTTTTTGGTTTTTGATTTTTCGATTTTTGGTTAATTCGGTTATCGATTTTTCGGTTCGGTCATCGCGATTTGAATCAGTTGATGAACCCCATAAACAAAACCAAATAAGAAGAGAAATTAAGGTCTATTTAATTGTGTTCTGTTTTTTCTTCTTCATAAAACTATTTTGTAGAATAGTTAATGAAATATATATTTTTTATTTTGAAAGTTAAAAGTTAAAACACAAAATAAAAGCAACTTATATATGTTCTTTAAATTTGATTCTAAAAATAAAAAAATTACATTTTTTATAATTTTTTTATAAAATAGGTCTTATCAAACAGATTTATTCGTTTATTTTTTTAAAAAAAACTATTTTTCAAAACAGATTTTAAAAATAAAATTCTTTCTTAAGAAACAATTTGTAAAGATACAATAGAAAATAACATTTTTAAATAAAATCAAAGTTAGCTTCCTATTTCTCATAATTAAAAAAACTGCTCATATTATTTACTCCATTCATGTATATTTTTTATGGGGAATACTTTTCTCCTTTAACAGGAGAGAAGAATTGTCTCTTACTGAGACAAAAAAGTGGAACCAGTAATTTAAAAATAAAGTAAAAACAAAAACAAAAACTTGACACGGAAGTCGATGTATGTGTAAAAATGAAATCTTGTCTCACGAGAAAAACATTTCCCATTTTCTATCTAAACTCTAATTATCTTTTGGGGCAAGTTGATTCAGAGAATATCCTACCAACATTAACTTTTTGAACCGTTTTGGGACTAATCCCGAATTGAAGTTACTCCATCGATAATTGAACAAAGTATTTATTATCTAGTATTATTTTTCCTTTCATTCCCTTGTTGATCCATATATAAACAAATTGTAATCGTATATATGAAATGAGTAATTAAGTAAATGAAGGGAAAAAAAAAAAAAAAAAAAGCGAGAGAGAATGTAATTGAACACGTAAGAGGAGCACAAAGAGTAGAAAGGCAAAAGTGGACACACGGCCACCGCACAAAATAATATAATAAAGCATAAAGCAAAGATGCCATGCCACGAATCCTCACTCGCTGCTCCATCATCACTATCACACCATTTCTCATCTTACACCCAACCTTCTCTCATTCCTCATTCAATTTCCATTTCTATCTACTTTCTTTAATTAATCTATTACTTGAGTCATGGTTCAAATCATCGCTTGAAAAAAAAATTCCCAAAATTAAAAGTAATTACTTTTTAAAAATCATAAACTGATAATATTTAATTTTTACTATTATTAATAAATTAATTTAATACTATAAATAAATTTGCTATATTGTGTGAGTTTAGTATTTCTTATATTATAAACAATAAATTTATTTCTTATATATACATAAAAATACGTGTGGTACATATTTTCTCTTTTTTTACATAGATCCATGTAGGGCCACATACTTTTATATATATATATATAATAAATTTATCTTCTACAACATAAAAAATATTAAATCCACGCTGTGTAAAAAAGAATGGATCACACAATAATGGACGTGGTCATATAATTTGAATGTTTTAATTATTAATTAAATCAAAGTCATTAAATATAAATGTAAATATAAATATTATAACGGTTAAAATTTAATATAAAATTTATTATATTTATAGTGAGTTTGTCACTTCTATAACGACCGCAGATGAGAACTTTTGCAGCAAAATATTTACACTAGGATCCGCATCATTTAAAAAAGAAGAAGCCAAAATCCGCTTGTTATTCTGACTTTTTATGTGTTGCTGCAAAATTTTTCATCTACATTAACAGAAGAAATATATTTTCCATTTATAGTAAGTTATTTTTTTGCCCTTTAAGTTATTTGAAAAAAAAAATTGAAAAGAAAAAAAAAAAGAGAAAAAGGAAAAGAAAAGGTTGTATAAAGAAAAGAAAAGAAAAGGTAAATATAAGAGGAAAGAGAGAAGAATATGTGAAGAAAGAAAGGAGAGATATAGAAGAGGGATCTATAGAGTTCTCTTCCTCTTCCTCTCTTCTTCTATGTTTCCATTCACAAACTCATAAGGTATGCATCTCACTCTGCTCTTACGTTTTGCTTTATAATAAATGCGATAAACTTAGGTTAGAAATGGAAAGGGTAGTTGAATAGTTATGTTAACTGAGATAGAGAGAGAGAGAGAGAGATCCATGGAAATCTAGCATATAATAAAAATAAATTGAATGCGTTTTATTTTTTTATTTTTTTTTATTTTTGGGTAATTAAAGTTGGTTTCCGTTGAAGAAGGAATAAATAAATGCTAACACGGATCCAACCATCTTATATTAATTTTAATATATGATCCTTTTTCTTTCATATTCATATTCATTAACACCTTTCACATCTTTCTTGAGCTCACTTCAATAACAAGCACCCAAAATTTGAAAAATAAATAAATAAATAAATAAAAATTGTTTTTTCTGTTCTCTCAGTTAGTAATATTCGTTTCGTTTGCTTTGGGATGCTTTCTGTTCTGTACGACCGACGCAGCAATTGTTTCGTTCATTGAAGGTCGAAACTTTCATTTTGCTCTTACCCAAGCCGTTTTGGAATCTAGGTTTGTGTCAGTTCTAGATTCTTATATATTGCATCAATTCAATGACTTTACATAATTTTTTAATTTTTTTGGGTAATTTTTATAGTTCATGTAGCATTGATCTTGATTAAGTAGCTTGATAACTGTTAGTTATCGCCCTATAATTTTTTTTTTGTTTTTTATTAATTTTTTTTCTTGGTATGTGGCAGTCTCTGGAGCAGTAATTTATGACGGAGTTTGCTGTGAATTTGATTCACTGATTCAACAGTTAGGATAAACTGTAATTCGGTTTTCTTTTGGACTAACATGTCAGGTAGATTCTGTTGTCTCTGTCTTTGGTATTTGATTTTGAGAAATGATATACATACAATCTATTTTTGTTTACAACCACGTCTTACCTGTTGATTTTCGTCAATCTGATAGCTATAATTTATTGGGAATTAATAATTAATTAACAAATATGACCCAATAAATTATATCTGTCAGATTGACGGAAATCAATGGTTAAGATATGGTTGTAAACGAAAATAGATTGTAAGTATAACCTTTCTCTTTGATTTTATGATTTTTTTTCTTTTATGTATGTTTTGATTGGCATGACTTGTCAATGTAAAAATAAACTGATCTAGTAATTTTTATTTATTTTTTCTATTTTCTTAAATTGGGGTGTGGAAGGATTTGAAGGGCAATGTAGTAATGATGAGATTAGGGAGAGAAGATCAGATGTTGAGAACTCTGAAGATGAGAGGCTGAGAAGGTTTAAAATTGGAACACTCAAGAAGAAGGCTATGAATGCTTCTTCAAGATTCACACATTCCCTTAAGAAAAGAGGGAAAAAGAAAATTGATTATAGGGTTCCATCAGTGTCAATTGAGGATGTTAGAGATGCACAAGAGGAGACTGCAGTCCATGAATTGCGCCATAAGCTTATTGAAAGGGGATCTTTACCTCCCAGGCATGATGAATATCACACATTGTTAAGGTGTTTCCTCACTTCATTCAAATTCTACCACTAAATCGAATGTTGAGTATGTCATCATGTATAACAAGTGTTCCATTTTTTCGCTCACGGTTGCACTTGTTGTTGCTCTTTACTTCCTGGTAGGTTTCTTAAAGCTAGGGATTTTAACATTGAGAAGACAATTAAATTATGGGAAGAAATGCTTGCGTGGCGAAAAGAATATGGAACTGATACCATCCTTGAGGTAATGATAGCAATTTATGTCATAGCCGTAAAGGTGTAGTTGCTTTATAGTTTATACCACAGGATGTTTCAGTATAATGGAAGGACAATAAGTATTCCTTTGATTAATTTGATTTTGTAGAATATAAATCGAATTTGTTTATTCTTTAATTTGAACAAGTTAGATATAAAATCATTCATGAACCTCCTCCTCACAGCATAAGTTTTTACAAGAATCAGTCCTTCTTGACATGGAATTGGGGCTATATGACCAAGCAAGTGATCAAAAGTTCCATCCTTGCAGCTCTAGTCCTCTATCTTAAAGTTAAATTTCACAGCAAGGCAAAAATATGCGTTGTCTATGCTTCAAGCCAAAACGGGTCTTGTGTGAGGTCTTTATGATCAAGTAGTCAAGAGTTTTATTATTGCTCCTCCGTTCTGTTCTCCACTCATCAAGCACAAATATCTCTTGATTGAGGGGGCTTGTTAGATATAAAACCATTCATGAGCCTCCAATACCTAATAGTTTAAGCTTTTAGTAGAGTTGGTTCTTGACAGAATAGAATTATTCCATTTTGTAATATTTAAATGTTTTAGCATTGGCATGTCTTCTATGCTAGAAGATGCTTGATATACATATTTTATTTGGCTCTAATGCGATCATGATCTTTGAAGGATTTTGAATTTGAAGAACTGGAAGAAGTATTGCAGTATTATCCTCAAGGATACCATGGAGTTGATAAGGAAGGTAGGCCAGTTTACATTGAAAGGCTTGGGAAAGCTCATCCAAGCCGCCTGATGCACATCACCACAATAGATCGATATTTGAAATACCATGTCCAGGAGTTTGAGAGGACTCTGCTGGAGAAATTTCCAGCATGTTCCATTGCAGCAAAGAGACAGATTTCTTCAACAACAACAATACTGGATGTGCAGGGCTTGGTATGATTTTCTTTCCAGCATGTTCCATTGCAGCATTACACTATATTATTTTTATTAAGTTATGAACTTTACCACCAGTATCTGGTGCATTTTTTTTGATTTGAAGAGGGGGGAGGGGGGGTTCCTGATCAGGCGTTACTCTATTTTAAGAACTGCCTTGTTTTAGGTTGTTGAAATTTTTTTCTGCTGAAATTTTTGCTGGCACCTGATATGTGTAATGCAGGGAATGAAAAATTTCACGCGTACTGCTGCAAATATCTTGGCTTCTATGACAAAAATAGATAGCAATTACTATCCTGAGGTCTTTGTCTTGTCCCTTCCCAAATTAACATTTTCCGGCCCTCCTCCTTTCCATATAAAACTTCATGTATATTTGCAGACATTACATCAAATGTATATTGTTAATGCTGGTCCTGGCTTTAAGAAGATGCTTTGGCCCGCAGCTCAGAAGTTTCTTGATCCCAAAACTGTTGCCAAGATACAGGTGAGGATATAACTATCAGCTAGTAATATTTTATATGCTCTTTGCCTTCAGCGCCACTGATTTTACATTCATTTCCCTAATTTCCAGATTCTTGACCCTAAGTCTTTATATAAATTACTGGAAGTCATTGACTCTAGGTATACATCTGTGCCTTCATTATACGGCATTGTAATTTCTATTCTTTTCTTTTTTTGTGATTAATTTGGAGTTTGTAAATGAATCTGTATAGTCAGTTGCCAGACTTTCTGGGTGGTTCATGTACTTGTACCGCAGAAGGTGGATGTCTTAGGTCTAACAAGGGTCCATGGAATGATCCTGATATCATAAAGGTAATTTCTTTTTTCAAATATCTTGTTTCTTGTGCTTTACTTGTATTGGCTTTTGAAAATTTATGTGACTTAGAATTACCATGTCAAACTAGTATTTGGGCAACTAATGTAGATATTCTGATTTTAGCTGGTACATAATGCGGAGTCAACATTTGTGAGGCAAGTAACCAGAGTGTCCAATGAAAAACAGAATTTCGACTTTTTTCATATACACTCACTAAAGGCAAGTCTGGATCTTCTTGACATTGGAAAGTTGGGACTTCACAAGTATTCACTAGTTTACAGTAGATGTCACTTACAATCATATGCGTTTTTAACTTCTTTTTCTCATCTCTCAGGGACGATGCAATGATACATCAACTGCAGAATCAGGGTCTAATATTATTGATTACTCCTTTCCCACCAGACAAAGGAGCTGTACTTATCCTCATTTAGCCCCAGTTCATGAAGAAGTCTGTTTTAAAACTTTTGACTCTGACTTATTTTAGAATCCTCATCACGTGTGGTTGTGTCTTGAGCTTTTAATCATGCCGACGGCTGTGTCTTCTCCAGGTTAGGCTACCAGATCTCAATGGCTACTACAGTTGTGATGATAGTGCTCTAGCAGTCGAGAAAGTGAACGAAAGTGATCAATTTCACCTTACTCGTGAGCAGTCATTGCAAACTAATGATATGGGGATTATTGTTTGTAGGACGAATTCAGAAGGTATTGTAATAAAATTGTTGAAGCAATTACATTTATATGTTCCTTTTATACATGCTATGACTGGATACAGAATTGCACATATACCTTGTCATATTTGGATCTGGAAGTTGGAAATGCATAATGGCTATTGTTCATGCTAGGTTTAGCTGATATGATTGACAAGTATTTCAGTATTACCCTTTTCCTCTGAGTTCACACTAATTTGATTTTTTGTGGGTTATTTCAGTCAGCAATTGGTTCAGCATTGTTAAGGAAAAAATAGAGAAAATGAATTCCTTATATGTGGCAAGAGTGCTGACTTCTTTCATGGAAAGACTAGTTGCATTTTTCCGCAGTTTAAGATTTGAATTTTGGAGAACACAGAACAATGATCACCCTTCAATTACCGGGGAATGTAACTTCAACAACCATCCAGCAGTTGTTGAAGCAACCTCTGAAAGAGATCATATTCTTCCATGTGCACAACGTCTTCAGAGACTAGAAAAATTATTTGAGGAACTTAATAACAAACCTGATGGTATGCCTATGGAGAAGGAGCAAATGCTTATGGATTCCTTGGATAGGATTAAGTCTGTTGAGTTTGACCTTGAAAAGACAAAGAGGGTATTCATCTATACTTTCATCAGTCATGTACAACTTTTGGTTATACTGATCTGATGTGTGGTGCTTAAAATTTGTGCTTTTACTGCAGGTACTACACGATGCAGTGAAACAGCAGCTTGAGATTGCTGAGTTGATGGAGAACTTGCAGAAGTCAAAATGTCGAGTAAGTTGGTTTTTTATATTTGATTACGATATTTATCAGGCTGTTCTATGAGGGGTTGATATTAATAAACTTTGTTATCTGAATGAAGATAAACTGGTAGAGGAGGATTTTCCCCTTGTTTTTTTAAGAATACTTCTGCATCTTTGGATAAGTGAGCATGCAATGGTTTAATTTTGTTCATGAATTGATAATTACAGCTACAAGATCTGGATTAGATCTCGAGTGTGTAGTACTAGTTGGTTTTCCTTTCATCTTGCTTTGTGTTTCCCTTCTTATTGCTATTGTCATGTTGTTGGTTTCTTTTATTACTTTTTTGTTAATCCCTTCTCAAGTACATGACCACAACAGGTCTTAAGCCTCCCTGCAAACTATTCCAAATCCCTTACCACTAACTCAAGCCACTTGGCTTGTGATTCTGTGCTCTCCAATTCCTCATTCATTTAGACAAGGCCCTAGTGAGACTGCCTGAATCATTTGCTTTTGCAACTGGAATATGACATCATAAATTGTAGAATCATTAGTTAAGATTAGATTGTTTACATGTCAACTTAAATTGGTCAAGCCTGTCCAAATTGAATTCATAGAGTTCATACCCAAATTTTTATCTCCAATGCTGAGACTTCCAACTGATTAATTATACCACAATCACATAACAGCCGCACCCCCAAAGATGAAAAACTTTCTTGCAACTTTGGTTCAATCTACAGTAAAATGATTATAAAAATATTGAACTTTTACACCATGCCCACCCCTAACATGGTCTGGTTTCACCTCTGTTCACAAGTTCTGTTATGTTTGAACATGAGTTCATATCTGTCGTTTCTTGAAAAATTTAGAGTTAACAAGAATTATTCTTGCAGCAAAGAAGGCTATTCTGTTGAATCATCTAAGTTTCAGCAACAGGAGTCCTTGGCACCACAGAAGAATATTTTAATCAAATAGCAGACTTCATGCAAATTCACATGTAGATTGAACCCGAGGAATCCTGAGTAGAGGCGTGGGGAATTGGGATGGTACACAGTCCACTTTTTTTTTTTTTTTATAAATATATAATGTGGATTTCATCTTAAATGTTTTTTTTTTTTTTTCTCATTTTTCATAGTAAATAGGTGACAAAATTTGTAGTTTTGTATGGACGAGATGTTCTATTCCGTTTTAGATAGTGTAGAGAATAGAAAGATAATAGAAAAGGTTACAGTGCAGAAAGTTTAATCAATCGCTCCTTTGTGTTGGGCGTAAAGGTTTTTGAAAAATGTTTGTCAGACATTGGAATAATTAATCACCATATGGTGTGTGACAATAGTCTATTTTCTCTATCTGTAAATGTAAGGATTCTTTAGTACTCCTGATTATCACAAATAAAAAACTGTTGAGGAATTTGGAGAAGGAATTGAAGACTGATCACGATGAAAAGTGGTGGGGTACTTGAAAAAAGATACTCTAAAGCTTAAGTTAGATTCCATTTATAGATTGCTAATTACATCATAGGACAATGCACGCACGCATACCTACGCTAATGTAGGGCTCTTACTCTTTTGCATGGACAATGTCAATGTCATCATCCTAGGTTTGTGTTTGTTGCGTTGTCGATAGATGATAGACTCATTTACGGTTACAAGCTTTAGTTGGTGGGTCATAATTGCCATGTCTTTTAACATTGGAAGTTCTTGAGATCAGGGTCAATGGCATAAGAAGTCAACCTTATTTTTATAGTATTAATTAATTTTTCTTTATGTGGGTTGGCTGGTCATTAGAAATGGGCTTAGCATGGACTCAAAACACATGGAGGAGGTACTAATTCAAATTTCAAACAAAGAAGGAAAGTTGATGTCATTTTACTTTTGTATTTTAACTAAAAAATATTTTTTTAAATATTTAATCCGATTTGATATGCCGCTTGCTATATAATCCGAGGTTAGTCGAGTAAAATGTCACGCAAGCAAATCTTATTAGTTTGTTGGTTTCAACAATAGTTTTCCGTGTTCAATTTCTCATATGGTGGTACATGTTTTGTATTTTATTTTAATTATTGTTCAATTTCTTGAATAGTGTTTGAAAAAGGTATAGAATGCGTTGATTCGTCAATTATGATTGATTATTTTATATGACATCAAATATTATTCAATAATTACTTACAAAAAAAAAATATTGTTCAATAATTATTAAAATTGTTTTAAGTATAATTAAATGTGATTCAATAACCGATTTAATCACTGAATACACATGAAATTACAAATGGACACGATAATTCATGTAACATCCCGTTTGTGGGAATATTTACACTAAAATAAAGATATACACAACTACACTAGCATACAGATTTATATATCTTAAAATAGTCTTACATGCTAATATTTGTAGCACAATAATCTCAATACAAAAGAACAATGTCTGGTTATAATTATACTCCCACATGCGCGCACACCCACACACACATCCTTAAAAAGATAAAAATAAAAGTAAAGAAATAATATGAAATGGACAGTGACACAGTTTACCAACAAAAGCAATTTAGCGTGTGTTTCTGTCGTCACCCAATTAACTCATCTTAGGATTGTGTTTGTCTCTCTGTCATCCGATTTGTTCACTTCTAATTGTTAGATGTTGAACTCAAATACCTCATAATTTTGTTTATTTTTTACTAAAATGAATGTTTTACCTTCTAACTTTATTTTATATATATATATATATTAGGTTGCACACACTAGCTTTTGAAAAAAACAAGTAGTCAATGAATGGTCATTTGATTGTATCACCTTTCCTCCGGCGGCCTCAATTCTTGCATATTTATCATCTCGGTTTGGCTAAATATCACAACAAATCATGAGTTAAAAATTTAACATTTTAAAGGAGATTCAAAACTATAACTAAAACTCTAAAAGGAGAGAAATTTTGGTGCTCATGGACCACTATTAACTCAGTGGGGACCAATTAAAATCAAATAATTATTGAGGAGAGAAAAGAGGAGAAATAAAAAATAAATTTTTGTCCAAGTGGCACTCCCTAAATGGAAGGATCACATGAGATCTGGAGCACCAAAAGAATTGCCTCCGGAAGCAGCTTACCTTATGGTTATTAAAAAAAATACTTTTACAATATGTAAAACTATTCATAGTATCTTTAAAAAAAAAAATCGGAGACGCTCCTCCCGAACCCAATCACTAATTATGCAAACATAAATAAAATTTTCTGAATATTGCGAGTATATTTATGAGTACATACAATTATTACTATCTTTATAGGGCTATGACTATTGATTTCTTTTTCTTTCAACTTAGCACTCTTTATTTTTACACAGACACATATTCCAAAAGTCTGAGATATGTGAATAAAAAATTACAGGAATAACATAACAAACTTTACATATTTATGTAATGTTTGAATAGTTAAAATTTATAATGTAAACAATTTAAATTATCTGTTTTAATGTGTGACATGTTCACTTATAATACGTTTAATTAACATTATTACATAACAAAAAGTTTGGAACTATTACTATTTTACATAGAATTATTATTAATAATATTAATCGGTTACTTCAGTATTAATTTTATTATTATTATAAATACTAAAAGTTTGGAACTATGGTAACACCCCCAATGTGCATTTTGATTTACGTTTTAGCCCATTAATTCTGTGATTTTAGTGTAGTTATGCCTCCCTATGCTAGTAACTTCGTAGAGCTGATTTTCTTTGGTTGGAATAGTCTGCTACTGATGTCTAAATCACTAGAAAAATGTTGACAGAAGAATAACTAGAAAGAGATGGTTCAAGTCTTTGATGCTATTATTATACTTGGCTATTTTGAAGTTAATGGTCCCCAAAAGTTTTGATTTCAATATTTCTTATGGATTCTAGTACTGTATTATTTTCTTGCTGGAAGGGGATCCATGAGAAAGACCTACTCAACTTGATAAATATGTATACAGGAAACCCAACATATGGTGAGAATATGTGAGAACATATGTGTTAGTGGGAAGCTACTGCTCTTGGTGGAGCAGGGACTTTTAATGGGGCTGGGACTATGGTGCAACAGTAATGGGGCTATGTGGAATGCAAACCTTCATGTTGTCACTGTAATAAAACGAAAAAAAGAGTTGTTATGTGACTCTAACTTCCTTGGTGCAATCCTAAGAGATTGTATAAAACATCTGTATTTGTGTGGGAAGTTACTATTTTTTTAAAATACCTTTGGAAAACGGGAATTTCTTAGTAGGAATCTTAGAAGATTATAAAAATGCATAAGAATAGTTTTTGTTGAAATATATAAAACCATTAATGTAACCTCACCCAACAGCTTAAGTTTTTGGGTTGAATTGGTTCTTTACACGGTATCAGAGCCTCGGTGTACCGGGTTCGATCCTCACCGCCCCCCGCCCAACTTTTTTTCAAGTGGAATTTCTTTCTTCGCACAGGTAGGTGGGCCTGTGCATTGTCCACCCTTCAAGCTCAGTAGGCTCTCGTGTGAGGGGGCGTGTTGAAATATATAAAACCATTAATGTAACCTCACTCAACAGCTTAAGTTTTTGGGTTGAATTAGTTCTCAGATGTTTTCTTGGCCTCCATGGAAGGATGAAATCAACATAGGATAGGATGTCAATGTGCGAGTAGTTAGTTTCATATTTAGCTTCGTCTTTATAATTTAGTGCTGATTACTTCTATATAAGCTATCTTCGGCATTTTTCATTTGCATGTGTTGCTAGTAAATATTCTGCTTTTTTTTTCATTATTGTTCTCTTCATTTTAGTTATCCTCTTGTCTCAAAAACATGTTCATAATGTCCCTTCGTTGGGATATATAGCTATTTGTCTGGAGTCTGGATACCTTTCCAGCTTCCAAGTTGATGTTGATAAGAAATTAGTAGTGTAAAGAACCTTGGGATACACCACCCCAAAAGCTAGCTCAAAGGGTGGGAGTGCCCAATGCCTTATAAATCCACATTAGTTGACTCATACAACCAATGTGAGACTATATGTCTCAACATGCCCCCTCACACAAGAGCCCATTGGGCTTGAAGAATGGACAATGCAACAGACCCAGCCTACCTGTGCTAAGAAACACCACAAGAGAAAGTGGGGGGCGGCGAGACTCTAATACCATGTTAAGAACCGATTCAACCCAAAACCTTAAGGTGTTAGGTGAGGGCCTTTTTAATGACTTATATTATTCTCTAACACACCCCATCACACAAGAGCCCTTTGGGCTTGAAGTGTGGATATTGCACAGGCCCAATTTTTGGTTTACCTTCTTTTGTGTTTTTTTTTTAATTTAATTCCACAAGTGGGGGGCGGTGAGGATCGAACTCGTGACCTTATGGTCACTGAAGCTCTGATACCATGTAAAGAACCTTGGGATATTGTAAAAAAGGGTTTTTGTATATTGATATTGAATAAATTACATGAGGAGTATTTATACAAGAAAGAATAGCTAAGTATGACTTAGCAATGACTAATCAATCCTAATCACAATCAATTATAATCAATCACAATCAATCCTAGTCAATCTTAATTAATAGGAAATAAAAACGGAAAATATTTGAATTCTGATTTTCTACACTCCCCTCAAGTTGGGAGGTAAATATTGATCATTCCCAACTTGCCAATCAAGTCTTCGAATGCTGGACGGTGTAGGCCCTTGGTAAGGATATCTGCAGTTTGCTCTTTGGTTGGAACATACATCATATGCACACTTCCATCATCTAATTTTTCTTTGATGAAGTGACGATCAACTTCCACGTGCTTTGTTCAATCATGATGCACATGATTTTGAGCAATGCTAACAGCTACTTTGTTGTCACAATATAGTTTTATTGGTAGGGAATATGAAATCTTCAACTCTTGAAGAAGTCTTCTCAACCAGATTCCTTCACAAACTCCATGAGCTAAAGCTCAAAATTCTGCTTCGGCACTACTTCTTGCAACCATTGTTTGCTTTTTGCTTCTCCAAGTAACAAGATTGCCCCACACATAGGTGCAATAGCCTGAGGTAGATCTCATGTCTACTGATGAGCCTGCCCAATCTGCATCAGTGTAGATTTCAATCGTCATTTTATACCCCTTTTTAAAGAATAATCCTCTTCCTGGAGTGTTCTTGAGGTATCTAAGCACCCTATAGACTGCACTAAGATGCTTCTCCTTGGGTGAGTGCATGAATTGACTAATTATACTCACCGCAAAGGCAATGTCAGGACGCGTATAAGATAAGTAAATTAGTTTACCAACCAATCTCTGATATTGTTCTTTATCCACCTCATTCCCATCTTCAATACCTAACTTGGTATTAGGTTCCATGGGTGTCTCAGCAGGCTTACACCCTAACATTCCTGTTTGCAACAAAAGATCTAGAACATATTTCTTTTGTGTGAGAGTGATGCCTGTTTTACTCCTAGCAACTTCCATACCAAGGAAATATTCGAGAGTGCCAAGATCTTTTAGTTCAAATTGAGCTGCTAGATATTTCTTCAAGGAGTTCAATTCCTCAATATCATCACCTGTAAGAACTATATCATCTACATATACAATAAGAATAGCAATTTTAGCATCCTTAGAGTGTTTGTGGAAGAGAGTATGATCAGTCTGTGCTTGAATGAAGCCTCTTCTTTTGACTACTTGTGTGAATTTGTCGAACTATTCTCTGGGAGACTGTTTCAATCCATATAGAGACTTTTTTAGTTTACACACTGATCCATTTCCCTTTTCAAAACCAGGTGGAGGATCCATATAGACTTCTTCATGTAAGTCACCATTTAGGAATGCATTCTTCATATCTAACTGTTGCAGAGGCCAATCTAGGTTGGCAGCAAGAGATAAGAGAACTCGAATGGTATTGAATTTAGCAACTGGAGAAAAAGTCTCATGATAATCTATCCCATGAGTCTGCGTGAAACCCTTTGCAACCAATCTTGCCTTGTATCTGTTGATGCTATTATCTGCATTGAATTTTATTGTAAACACTCATTTGCATCCTACTGCCTGTTTTCCCTTGGGTAGGGTCACTATCTCCCAAGTTCCATTTCTTTTTAAAGCATTCATTTCTTCAAAGACAACATCCCTTCATTTTTTGTCATCGAGAGCCTCATGTATATTTCTTGGTATCTTTTTACTTTCCCACATAGTATTGAAAGCACGGAACCCTGGGGACAACTTTCCATATGAAATATGATGAGGAATAGGATGAGTAGTACAAGATCGAGTACCTTTTCTGAGAGCAATAGGCAAGTGTAGTTTATTTTCATCATGGCACTCAAGTGTTGGGGTGCTGGAACTAGAACATGGTTCAGAATCCTGGCAGTGTAGAGGCTCTGAGTTATTCACACTTTGAGGAGGCTTTCGCCTGCTATAAACTTGTCCCCATTTTGAAGAGGCTCCTGATGATGAGGATTCTGTAGCTCCCCCTGTTTCAAATAGTAGAGGGAATACTGTGGCATCAGTAGGTTCCCATGACTGATCTTCATCTGCTCCTATAGACTCCCCCTGAAGAGAAGTCAAGGGAAAGAAAGGTTCATTCTCAGAAAAGGTGACATCCATAGAGACAAAGACCTTACGAAGAGAGGGTGAATAACACTTATAACCACGTTGAGTAGGAGAATAACCAATAAAGACACACTGGAGAGACTTAGGATCAAGCTTAGACCGTTGATGAGAGGGAATATGGACAAATACAACGCAACCAAATAACTTAAGAGGTAAGGAGGAGACGCCTCGGAAGGAAGGGAAGGTACAGAAAAGACTAGAAAGAGGAGACTGAAATTTTAGAATGCGAGATGACATTCGATTTATCAGATAAGAGGCAGTGAGAACTGCTTCTCCCCAAAGATATTTAGGAACACTCGTGGTAAACATAAGCTCCCGAGCAGCTTCAAGGAGATGTCAATTTTTTCTTTTCGCAACTCCGTTTTGTTGGGGTGTGTCAGGACACGAGCTTTGGTGAAGGATGCCATGTTGGGAAAGATATTCTCCAAGAATAGAGTTAAAATACTCTTTGCCATTATCTGTACGAAGAATTTGTATAGCAACTTGGAATTGGGTTTGAACCATGGCATGAAATTTTTTAAAAACGGATGCAGCATCAGACTTGTCCTTTAGAAGATATACCCAACAAAATCAGGAATGGTCATCAATGAAGGTAATGAACCATCGAGCACCTGAAATATTTTAAACACGGGCTGGACCCCATATGTCACTATGAATTAAGGAAAATGGGGAAGAGTCATGGTGAACTTTAGAAGGATAATGAGCACGAGCATGCTTGGCAAGTTGACAAATATCACAAGAAAACAAACTAGGACTTTTATTAATAAATGAGTTTGGTAACAACTTCTGAAGATAAATAAAATTGGGATGGCCTAGCCTACGGTGCCACAACATAACATCATTACATGAATCAAAAAGAAACATCGAGTTTTTTTCTACGGAAACAGCTTCATGAGTCACATCCTCCTCAAAGTAGTAAAATCCACCATCCTCTCTAGCACGGCCAATCATCCTCTCCGAGTCTTGTTCCTGAAAAACACAACCATATGGAAAGAATTTAGCAAAGCAATGCAACTCAGAAGTCAGCTTGCTTATGGAAATGAGATTACAAGCCAGAGAAGGAACATAAAGAACTGATGTCAAATTAATCAGCTCAGAAAGTTTAATGGTTCTGTGTCCCGCAATCTGGGAAAAACTGCCATCGTCGATCTTGACCCAAGAGGGTTCAGAATATGGAGTGTATGAACAAAACAAGCCAAGATTACCTGTCATATGATCAGAGGCGCCAGAATCAACGATCCAATGATTTTGACTATTAACATGGAAAGATGTACCTTGTTGGACCACATTACTAGTGGCCTTAGGAGGTTGAGTCAAATGTCTCTGAAGTTGTTCAAACTGAGTCTTGCTAAGAAAGACACCATCAGAGTCAGAGGATGCACGAGGCTCATCAACCTTGTCATCAGTAGAGACATGATATGCACGACCTTTATTCTGTCCTTTTGGCTTCCAATTTGCAGGTTTCTTAATTTTTCCCTCGAGATAGCCTATTTTACCCTTTGCCTGGATGACCAACTTAACCGATTGAAACCATTGCAGAAAATTCTTACCGTTCAACCGGTGACTAGTGATCTGCAAACCTAAGTTGTCTCGAGAGGGCTGAGAATTTGGGGCAGAAGAACGGTTCGAGGAAGCCATGAATAGAAAGAGAAGGTTTGACCGTGGACCCAAAAAAAAATTTGCTCTGATTTTATATCTGACCACTGGAACAGGTAGAGAAGAGGCCGACGAGGTGATTTGGGCAGCTCGCGCAGGAAAAAAAATTCCGGGAAGGCGGCGCGTGGGCAATCTGACAGCGACGGGTCCGGTGGCGTTCAACTCGTCGGAGCCTTCTAAGTTGAATGACGACTCCTCCTTCTCGTTTGTAGGTCTGTAGGTATGGTTTCTGGGATTTGGGTTTAGGTTGGATTGTGTTTGGATGGTTTTTGGATGATTTCAGCCTTGAAGGTGGCTGATTTTGGGTAGGAACGAACCCGTTCTTGATACCATATTGTAAAAAAGGGTTTTTGTATATTGATATTGAATAAATTACATGAGGAGTATTTATACAAGAAAGAATAGCTAAGAATGACTCAGCGATGACTAATCAATCCTAATCACAATCAATTCTAATCAATCACAATCAATCATAATCAATCATAATCAATCCCAATTAATAGGAAATAAAAACGAAAAATATTTGAATTCTGATTTTCTACAAGTAGCATCCAAGAAATTTTACTAAAGGCTCAATATTTGTTGAACCTTGCCCTTCAAATTAATTATTGATTAAAAAAATCACTCCTCGTTAAACACGACTAGCGAGTGTGGGATGGAGGTAATTATTGAATTAATCTTTTTTTTTTGGAATGAAGTTTTAATTATATTTTTGCCCTTCAAATTTATCACTGGGGTTCTGGAAGTTTGTATTACTGCAAGTTCTGATATAAAATGATACTAGAATAAGGTACAACGAAATTACAATGCATAGACAGAAAATTAGGAAATAACCCAAAGCATTTGTGGGGCCCTCATTTCCTAACAGCTTTTCCCTCTAAAACTGATGTTACACTACTTGAGTTGGTTATAGGGAAATATTCTCTATGCTTGTGTGTCCAACATTACTTCTTAATATTTTACCTAGTCTTCAAGGTGAAAAGTAGGAAAGTGCTGCAGAATTTAGTATGTCATCTCCCACGAATTCTCTAAATCTGGTTGGTTCTTCCACTGGATCAACACATCACATGCTCCATTTGTTGTCGTGCAGTATTGAAGGACCTCCTCTGGAAACACATGGAGTTCTAAATCCTCAGTCAGTGCTGATGGAAAAGGTTGAGGTTGTTGTGAGGCTAACAAAGCTTTCTTGAGTTATGATGCATGGAATGTAGGGTGAATCTTGCAATTGGGGGGGGGTAGGTCTGACCGAGATGCAGTTTGGCTGATCTTTTACAGCACCTTATATGGTCCATAGAAATGAGGACCAAGTTTCTCATTGATTTACCTAACCAATGATTTCAACTTATATGGTTGAAGTTTAATATACACCAGTTTCTAGGCTCAAATTTTACTGCATATCAGAAAGAGTTTTCATCCTATTTTCAGCCTTGTATAGGTTTTGGTGTAGCTCCTACGAAATCTGGTCTCATTTCTTGCAGCAACCTTGTGATTTCATCCACAGGCAAATGGTGATTCCCTCCTTTTTTTCATTATGGTTGGCTCTTGGCCATATATATAGAGCTTTGAACAGTGTCATGTGGGCAGACTTATGGTAATTCGTTATACCAAAACTCATCCCTATGTAGCCATTTTGCCTCGGACTGCAAAAGCAACAAAGATAAGTTTCCCTACATTTATTGGTAATTTCGATCTGTCCATTAGCTTGGGTGGTAGGTTGTTGTAAATTTATTGGTACTTATTAGATCCTGCCTGATTTCTATGTAGTCCATTATGCTGGTTTCTGGTTAATTTATTGGTAACATTTTGATGTATTCTGCTGCTACCTTAATAGATTTATCGAGAGAGGGAGGAGGAAAAGAAGGGAAAATCAGAGAAAGAGAGAAATGCAGGATATTGAAACTTAGCCATTGTATTGTATGGGTGAAAATGAAGAAAAGTTACAATGACAAGACCTCACTGAAGTTTACGGTGATGACTCAGCAATGAGTCACGT
Source organism: Gastrolobium bilobum (assembly GCF_033153095.1). Classification (NCBI taxonomy): domain Eukaryota; kingdom Viridiplantae; phylum Streptophyta; class Magnoliopsida; order Fabales; family Fabaceae; genus Gastrolobium; species Gastrolobium bilobum. The sequence continues at coordinate 91,502 of NW_026896308.1, read as the reverse complement.
AACAAACCTAAATAGAAAACATTTTTGTAAAACGCATTGCTTAAGGATCCCGATCAAGTGATCCCAAGCCCATGGTAACTAGTGAAATGGAAATAATGTGAAATGGATAGAGACACAGTTTACCAACAAAAGCAGTTTAGCGCATATTATTTTCGTCACCTAATTAACTCATCTAAGGATTGTGTTTGTCTCTCTGTCATCCGATTTGTTCACTTCTAATTGTTAGTTGTTGAACTCAAATATCTCCTAATTTTATTTATTTTTTATTAAAATGAATGTTTTACCTTCTAACTTTATTTTTTTATATACATTTTACCTTCTAACCTTATATCTTCTCCCCTTATTTTTACAATTTCTTTTATCTGTATATTTATTAATAATATTTAATTCTTCTTTCCCATGAGAAAAGTCGAATGATATTGATGAGGATATTTATCTGATCCGCACAAAATTAGAGTCCAAATAAAATATTTATTCACAAGTCGAGGAAGAACTATTTGATTGTGTTCAACAAAATAAACTATAGCTGCCATTGCGAGTATATTTATGAGTACATACAATTATTACTATCTTCATAGGGCTATGATTATTGATTTCTTTTTCTTTCAACTTTGCACTCTCTATTTTTACACAAACACATATTCCAAAAGTCTGAGATATGTGAATACAAAATTACAGGAATAACATAACAAACTTTACATATTTATTTAATGTTTGAATAGTTAAAATTTATAATGTAAACAATTTAAATTATCTATTTCAATGTGTGACATGATCACTTATAATACATTTAATTAACATTATTACATAACAAAAATTTGGAACTATTACTATTTTACATAGAATTATTATTAATAATATTAATCGGTTACTTCAGTATTAATTTTATTATTATTATAAGGATTTAATGTTTGTACAGTGAATGTAGATAAACTATTTATATTCGCTCCCAAAACGATGTCGTGTTACCAGACTAAAATCTAAAATGATTTGGGCTTGTTGAGCCCAGCCCATTAACTTAACTAGTCAGTTAGTCCATTTTCTGTTAGCTAGTTAGTTAGGTTTATGTTAGTTTTGGTTAGCTGGTAGTTCCTAGAAACATTCTGTATATAAGGATTCATCCTCTTTGCTTTCATAATTAATTCAAGAAATATTCTTTAATCCTTACTTCAACTATCTTTTTTCTCTCGATTCTGCAACACTTGCATGGTGATTCTACTATTGTAATATGGTATCAGATTTTTCTTCGCTTTAAACTTTGTTGTTCGCATCTCTGATTCTTCCTTGTTCTTGCATCTTTCTTTATCTTCTTGATTCTTCAATTTCATGGAAAATCCCAACAATGCACTTCCGGATTTTTACACAAACCCTGGCAATCCTTTCTTCTTGCATCCAAGCGAGAGTCCTGGCTTGGTGCTTGTTTCTCCCCCTTTGGATGAACGCAATTATCATTCCTGGTCCGGATCCATGACTATGCCCTATTAAGCAAAAATAAAATTGGTTTTGTGGATGGCACAATTGCTCCACCACCAGAACATGATCCTTCCTTCTCTGCATGGCAGCGTTGTAACATGATTGTCCTCTCTTGGATCCATCGATCCATTAGTAGTTCAATTGCTAAATCCATTCTCTGGATTGATCGAGCCAGTGATGCATGGCTAAATCTTTGTGGTAAGTTCTCTCATTCTGATATTTTCCGCATTTCTGATTTACAAGAGGAGATGTATCGCATGTAACAAGGTGAACGCTCTGTAACTGAGTATTACACTCAAATGAAAATCATGTGGGATGAGCTTGATAACCTCAAGCCATTGCCTAGGTGCCGCTGTGCTAATCAGTGTTTATGTGGTGGTTATACCTTAATGCGCACTTACAGAGATCGTGATCAGGTTGTTCGATTTCTTAAAGGACTTAATGAGCAATATGCTCATGTCCTTTCCCAAGTTATGCTTCTGGATCCTTTTCCAAGTTTGATTCGAGTTTTTTCTCTCATCATTCAACAAGAGAGACAAATGTAGTTTGTGCTCTTAGTTGATCTGAATGATGACATTAAAGCCTTCAACAGTTATTCTGATAACCAGCAACGTCCCCAATTTGCAAGAGGCAGGGGTTCTGGTGCTCCTACATTTGGAAGAGGTAGGGGTTCTGCTGATCATGGTCCAACTAGGGTGTGCACCTATTGTGGGAAGCCTAATCACACCATTGACACATGTTACCAGAAACATGGTTATCCTCCTGGTTTCAAGCCTAGAGGTCTGAAAGCTAACTTTGCATCTCAAGATGTTTTTGATAATCCTGAAGGAGTTGAAGCTCTGGATGGCATGATGACCATTTCTCAAGAAGAGTATCAGAATTTGGTTCAAGGTCTGCATCTGAGTTCCTCCAAAGAAGACACTCCATTTAGTTCCACTAATTTGGTCCAAACCACTGCATTGAATGCTCATACCTCAGTTGTAACAGGTAATTTTTCTTCAAAATGGCTCATTGACACAGGTGTCACTGACCATATCAGCTCCTCATCCTCCATTTATTCCAATCTTTCCAAAATTAATCCCATCTCCATCACATTACCTGATGGATCACATTCCGCAACACAATATGCTGGCATAATAGTTTTATCTCCCACTTTGACATTTTTTGATGTTTTGTTTGTGCCTTCTTTTCATGTGAACTTAGTTTCTGTTACCAAATTACTTAAAACTATCCCTTGCTATCTAATCTTTCGTGATTCCTATTGCCTTATCAAACAAATGAATACCAATGTGATGATTGGTTCAGCTGATCAAACTGATGGATTATATGTGATGAAGTTTACAAGTACAGAAACTCCAAAGAGCCAACCTACTGTCTTCAATTTTCAGAATTCTGTTTTTCCCATTTCTCTTCATTCTGTTAATAACACTGATGCCTCCATGTTATGGCATTACAAACTAGGTCATGTATCTTCTTACATTTTGAATCATATGGCAATAAAATTTCCTTTCATTTCTGCTAAACATGTTTCCCCTTGTGATGCTTGTCACTTTGCTAAACAACATAAACTATCCTACCCTATCAGTAACACAACAACTACTTCTATTTTTCAACTCATTCATGTTGACATTTGGGGCCCTTATTCTATCCCTTCTATCCATGGTCATAGATACTTCCTCACCATTGTTGAGGACTTTTCTCGTTTCAGATGGGCTCTCCTTTTAAAATCTAAGGCTGATGCTCGACCCTCCTTACAAAATTTCATTACTATGATTCAAACTCAATTTCACATAACTGTCCAATGCATTCGATCAGATAATGGGGCTGAATTTTCTATGTCCTCATTTTATCAAAAGAAAGGCATCCTTCATCAAAAGAGTTGTGTAGAAAACCCCCAACAAAATGGTGTTGTTGAGAGAAAACACCAACATATTTTAAATGTGGCACGAGCCATTATGTTTCAGTCAAAATTGCCATTACCTTTTTGGTCTTTTGCCGTTACATATGCCATCCATATCATCAACCGAACAACCACACCTCTTCTCAAATACCAAACTCCATATGAAATTCTGTATAAACAGCCTCCTACCCTATTGCATCTTAAAGTTTTTGGTTGCTTGTCTTATGCATCTACTCTTTTGTCTCACAGAACTAAATTTTCATCAAGGGCTCACAAATCAGTATTTTTGGGCTACCAAGAGGGTGTCAAAGGATACATCCTTCTTGACATTCATACCAGAAAAATATTTTTGTCACCAAATGTCATATTTTTTGAAACTGGGTTTCCTTTCACTGTTTTACACCATGCTTCTGTCCCTCCCAATTCTCATGCTTCCCCCAATACACATATAGATGACTTTGATCATTCTTCCTACCTACACCAACAGTAATGCATCCACCAAACCCCATTCCCCACACTGACATGCCCCTAGCCAATCCCAATACTCAATCTACCCCATCAGTACCCACTTTACCATCACTTCCTGTTACTGACCAACTCATACAGCCTATGCCTATTCCCACACGCAAATCCACTAGATTGAGGAGACAACCATCATACTTGCAAGATTATCACTGTACTCTATCAGCTACATCATCTATTCCATCTCACTCAGGTAATTCTTCTTCCACTCGTCTTTATCCTATATCTTCTGTTTTGACTTATGATAACTGTTCCCATTCCTATAAAACCTTTTGCTGTAACATCTCCACACACAAAGAACCAAATACTTATCTACAGGCTTCCAAACACGATTGCTGGCGCCAAGCAATGCAGGCTGAAATTTCAGCTCTTGAACTCAATAAAACTTGGACTCTTGTAGCCCTTCCTCCTGGCAAAAACATCATTGGGTGTAAGTGGGTCTACAAGATCAAGTTTCATGTTGATGGTTCCATTGAGAGATACAAGGCACGCCTTGTAGCCAAAGGGTATACCCAAACTGAAGGATTGGATTATCTTGATACATTCAGTCCAGTGGCAAGCTCACTACTGTCTGATTGCTCATCTCTCTTGCTTCCTCCAAACAGTGGTTTTTAGAGCAACTCGATGTCAATAATGCCTTCCTCCATGGTGACCTACATGAGGAGGTATACATGGCTTTACCACCTGGATCACACTCTTCCAATTCTTCACTTGTTTGCAGGCTCCACAAGTCTCTCTACGGGCTCAAGCAAGCAAGTAGACAGTGGTACTCTAAACTGTCCACTGCTTTGCTGTCTCTTGGATATTCCCAGTCTCAAGTTGATTTCTCCCTTTTTACCAGAAAGCAGGATCACTCATTTACAGCACTCCTTGTATACGTTGATGACATCATACTTGCTGGTGACAGTATGGATGAAATTCACAGAGTCAAGTCTTTTCTGGATGCCACATTCAAGATCAAAGACTTAGGTAAACTCAGATTTTTCCTGGGCCTTGAGGTCTCTCGTGCTTCATCAGGAATCATCCTCAATCAACGTAAATACACTCTGGAGCTACTCTCTGACTCTGGTCTATTAGCTTGCAAGGACGCTAACACTCCAATGGATTCCTCTTTGCGTCTTCGTCGTGATCTTGGTGAGCCTCTACCTGATGCTTCTCTGTATCGCAGACTCATTGGACGTTTGTTGTACCTCACCACCACCCGTCCAGATATAAGCTTCAGTGTCCATCAGTTAAGTCAGTATATGTCTGCTCCAACCACCATTCATCTTGAGGCTGCTCATCGTGTCCTGCGGTATCTCAAAGCCTCTCCTGCCCAAGGGTTATTCTTTCCTGCTAACTCCTCTCTACAGCTCAGTGGCTTTGCTGATGCCGATTGGGCTTATTGCCCTGACACGCGAAGGTCAGTGACTGGACTTTGCATCTTCCTTGGTTCTTCTCTTATTTCCTAGAGATCAAAGAAACAAACTACTATCTCTGGGTCATCCACTGAAGCTGAATATCGTGCTTTGGCTGCCATTACTTGTGAACTACAATGGTTATCCTATCTTCTTCAAGATTTTTGCATCCCGCGGGAGAAACCAATTCCGGTTTTCTGTGACAATCGTTCGGCTATTTACCTTTCTCACAATCCAGTTTTTCACGAACAATCCAAGCACATCGAGCTTGATTGTCACATCACTCGGGAGAAGATTCAATCAGGTCTCTTACATCTTCTTCCTATCTCCACTCCTGACCAGACAGCGAACATCTTCACCAAAGCTTTGTCACCTTCATCCTTCACTGCTCTTCATGACAAACTTGGTCTTCGTGAGGTTCATACCCCAGCCCAAGCTTGTGGGGGGGGGGGGGGGTGTTACCAGACTAAAATCTAAAATGATTTGGGCTTGTTGAGGCCCAACCCATTAACTTAACTAGTCAATTAGTCCATTTTCTGTTAGCTAGTTAGTTAGGTTTATGTTAGTTTTGGTTAGCTGGTAGTTCCTAGAAACATTTTGTATATAAGGATTCATCATCTTTGCTTTCATAATTAATTCAAGAAATATTCTTTAATCCTTACTTCAACTATCTTCTTTCTCTCGATTCTGCAACACTTGCATGGTGATGCTACTGTAGTAATACGTCGTTTTGAGTTGAAAAATTAAAAAATGAGTAAACACCACTTTTAGTCCCTGGCAATATCTACGAAGTCCTTTTCAGTCCCTGGCAATAAAAAAGGACCAAATTGGTCCCTGAAAGTACAAGAAAAGGGCCACTCTACATATTTGAGAGTTGACATAAGGACTAACATGGCCCTTTTCTTGTAATTTCAGGGACCAATTTGGTCCTTTTTTATTGCCAGGAACTAAAAAGGACTTCGTAGATATTGACAGGGACTAAAAAAGGTATTTACTCTTAAAAAATTATAATCAAGTTATAATTATAAAAATACCTTAATTTCTGTCTTAAAACGATATCGTTTTGGGCTCAATATAGATAAATCATCTACATTGACCGTAAAAAAAGTCAACACTTATTATAAATACTAAAAGTTTGGAACTATGGTAACACCCCCAATGTGCATTTTGATTTGCCACCGACATCCTAAAACCAGATTTTGGTGAGTACATTCTCAATTAGGTTAATGCATTCAAGATTTTTTTTATATAAATTAAAAATTGCTCTAAATAATTTTTCTGTAAGAGACAAAAAGCTATTTAGTTTTATTTTTTATTTGGCTTTTTCACTTAAAATGAAGCCATTTGAACCGCAAATGAAACATAAATTTCACCGTTTGCGTTTTTAGTAAAAAAAAATTGTCTTGCAAAAACATCAACTAGCAGTGCCACCTAAAATTTAACAGTTCATATGGAGGAATATATACAGTTATTAATTAATATTACTTTGTTAATTTCAAATTCATTTAAAACACTTTTAACAATAGGAAAAAAAATATACATTTTGCTTTTATGGATCATAAACTGTGAAAAAAGCGTTTTTTGGTGCATAGAATTTAAAATAAGCAACCTCTACATTGAGGAAAGATTAACACAAAGTGACTGTTTTTTTTTTTACTTTAACCTAACAAAAATGGAGAAATTTTTATCATCCAACACAAAATCAAAAAGGAATTCAAGTTTAACAACTTTTATATATATTTTGAATATTTTATGATAAAATTGAGGAAATTTTTCACTTTAAATTTTTAAGAGTGACCGGAATATTGTTGACCGACCGAAAACTAAACTATCAAGTGTCAATCACTCCGATTTAGTCAAGAAATCAGCTATGCAATTCAATTAATTTCAGACCGGTGAATAAGCTATAAATAGGGTCACGCTCAAATGTGTGATATAATATTTTTATTATTATATTTATTACATATTTCTGTATAAACTCAGGCAGTGAACCTATTAACCAATACTCTCAATCTAAATAACAAGCTATACTGATTTGTCTGAATTTAATAACACAAAATCTAAATAATAAAAAAATTAATAATAAGTTAATTTCATATCACATCACAAATTTGAGAATATATATATATATATATATATATATATATAATATGAAATGAAATTCATTTAAGTTTCATTCAATTTCCCCTTATTTTAAACAAGAAAAATACTAACAATACATTCTTTAAATACTTTCTTTATAATATTCTTTATCAATAAATTAAGAAAAAGATTATATTTATTACAATTTAAAATTTATTATTCTTATTATCTGATTGGTTGTCATTAATCAATTTAAAATCAAGAACAATTAATTTTTTTATTTTTTAAATCGCTATTTTAAATTGATTCAACAATAATCAATTAGTTAATTAGGTCTATTTTAAAACCATCTTAACAATAATAATTCATAATTCATGTTATGCCTTCTAATTTTGGTTATGGTTTATATCAATATCACACATCCTTAAAAAGATTAAAAAAAAAAAATAGAATAAAGAAGTAATGTGAAATTGATTGTGACACCATCTATCAACAAAAGCAGCTTAGCGCGTATTCCTGCTGTCATCTTAGGATTGTGTCTATCTGTCTGTCATCTCTTCACGTTTTCTTAATTTGTTTACTTCTAATGTTTAGTTGTTGAACTCAAATACCGCTCAATTTTCTTTACTTTTTTTTTAGTATTATTTTTTTATTTTCTTTTATTTCTTAGTATTAAAAGCTTCAGATCAAAAAAAGAAAAACTCATTGTGTTTTGGAGTTAAGAAAGAAGAAAGAGCATCATCATCATCATCATCAGTTAAAGTTGTTGCAGCAACTGGATCTACCCTTTGGTTTCTGTTATGGCTTTTTCTTTCAATCAAAGACTTTACCTTTGTTCTTCACTTCTCCTAATCATGGTTCTCTCTGTTTCTTCTTCACCTTCCACTTTTCTTTCTGGTAAGTTTTTTTTTTTTTTTTTAAGTTCTCAGCTTCTTTTGAATTTGACTTTAGAGTTTGTGTTTTGTCGAATTTCACAATTTGAGCAAAGAAAAATCCGTTTTTTTTATCTGGGGTTTTTAATTGCAGAGACCATTTTCGATTCTCAGGCGCATACGGGTCGGAATCTTCTTCAGGCTATGAAAGGTTTATAATTTGTTCAACATTTTATCTCTCTCTTTTTTTTTTCTTTTTTTTTTTCTGCTTATGCTTTTGGATCTACCCACATATCAGTTTTTTTTTTTTCTCTAATATATATTATTATGTTCAAGTTATTTTTTAGTTTATTTAAATGAACCTATATGTATATGTTACGTGGGTAACAAAAGTATATCAAATCTATGTATGTAATGCTGTATTTTCATTGGTCGGATTTTTTTATTATTATTATTATTATTATTATTTGTGGAAATGGATTTTCTGTTTATACCGTTTATTTAATTATTTATTTATTTTGGTGATTGAAGAAAAAAAGTTCATTAACAGTAAGTAAAGAAGATGGGGAAACACTGATGAAAGATCTTTTCAGTTGCAAATTATGCAATTTATTCTTTTATATTAGGCTTTCAATTGCCCAGAAAAGTAAAAATAAGAGGAAGAAGCTGGGTTTGCAATGAAAACATCATTTTCCTGCAGAAAGAAAGACTAAACTAACATTGTGCTTCTCCAAAGATCTAAAGTGGCATCAAGATGGTCCTTATGTCAAACTCCATTTAACATCCATTTTTTATGTTATTGTGAAGGGTTTATCGTTTCTCCATCAACCTCAGAACTACGTCGTTCTGAGGATTGAGGGAATTAATGAAGGATGTTTTCGTAAAATTTATATACTTAAAAAACAAATCAAAATTCCTAAAATATCCTTCGTTAATTCGCCCAACTCCCAAAACGACATAGTTTTGGGGTTGATGGAGATGACTTTATCTCGTATTGATGGAGAAACGATAAACCCTATTTTGAATTTGTGGAAGACTAATTTGAGGTTAAATTTTTTTAGAGGACCAAAAATGATTATTTAGTCCAGAAAGGAATAAGCTATCTACTTATATTCACATACATACATTAGCTTTTGGAATGGGCTAATGGTGAGGTATAGCTCCAAAACTAGCAGTTTGAAGGAGTTTTGGCAGAATTTTCGTTTTTAATTATCATGGATGAACCATTACCTTTGTGCTGCTCTATACTCCTGTAGCTTTATCAAACAAAAATTATGACATGGTTAGGCATTGTTTATTAAGAACTAGCACTATAACTTTAAATGTGATTAGATCTTCATTTTCTTGGTACCATACACTAGCTAATAGCTATTGTGAAAGCTCTTGTCTACCTACACCACAAAACTATATAAAGAACTAGGCACATTCTTTTTGGATAACAGTTAAAGAACGGCAGCTATTACATTAATTCAAGGGGAAATGATTTGTCCTTTTAAAGGATGTAACTTGTGTCCGTTTAGCAATTTATAACTATGTACTAAGGATAGTACATAGTTATAATATTGAAGTTGTACTTTTTTCTCTCTCTTTAGACACTGTTTGTTGGCATGGAAAGTGAAAAAAGTACAACTTTAATATTATAATTATGTACTATTCTTAGTACATAATTATAAATTGATAAAAGGACATAAGTTACATCCTTTAAAAGAACAAACTTTTAACCCTTAATTCAATGCTAATTATTGCTTATTTCAGTCATTAATGTTTAATAGGATGCTTGATTATACATTCATTACTTATGTAAACCTAGTCCATTACTTGTATCAGTACTTGATCTATAGTGGTTTTCTTGGTTATGCAGCACGTGGTTTTGTTGTATAATATTTGAACTGGTATATGTGTATGTATACCAAAAGAGAATAGTTTGTAATATCAACTTGATCAAATGCACAAATCAAGTGACTGTAATGTTTCTTTTTCGTGTCATATTAGGAATTCAAGATGTTGTTTATAGTTATGGTTACCACTTCTGTCTTGGTTTGTTTGTAAGAGGGGTGCTGTGATCACCACTTGATGCTACAGGAGCATCTTCTTTCTCTTTTCACAGCTGCTTAATATATACCAAAATTTTCCCCTTGTGGGATTCACCAAGGCACATCTCAGTGGTGGTTCCTCCCTTGAACCCCAAAAAGGAATTATTAAACACACACATACACATGCACACCAATTTTGACAAAAGCTAAGCTGTAGTCTGATGATACTGTTTGTTCACCTTGCACCTGCAGGTTGTTCTGTGAATTTTGAGTTTTTAAACTACACAATAATCACAAGCAAATGCAAAGGACCCAAGTACCCTCCCAAAGACTGTTGTGGGGCATTTAAAGAATTTGCTTGCCCTTATGCCACTCAGTTAAATGATTTAACCACTGATTGTGCCTCAACCATGTTTAGTTACATTAATCTATATGGAAGATACCCTCCTGGCCTCTTTTCTAGCGAGTGTCGCGAAGGCAAGGAAGGTCTTGCCTGTCCTGCATTGCCACCATCGGAGTCAGCCAAAGATACTACCGGAAATAATCAAATCGTACATTGTCCATCTCTGCTGCTGATGCTCACAGCCTGCTTCTTAATCTTGTTATTCTGATATTACAATACCCAACTTTCATTATTTTCTTGCATTATATTGATGTATAATCAGCAGGCTTTTTATGATACAGCATGTTCACTATTGTCTTTGCCGGTTGATTGTGCTAGAGCTGAGATCATTAACATATGCTTAAGATTAGTTTCTATCCTTTTGTGTTTTACTACTTAATATAGTCAACTCTGCTGTATCTGAGTGTTGTTTACATATTGTAAGTTTGCTTGGGACTTCAGACTTATATACTCTGCAAATGCATTTTATTTATAATTGGGTGAACTTATGCTATAATTAGTGATAGAATAAGCTTGTGTGAGGACCAAACAAAAAATGTTCTGTATTTTGTGTGTGAATTACATCTTGAGCCAAAACAAAAAGGGTGTCTGCCTGATATTGTATGAATGAAAATGCTTCATACCCCACTAGACAAAGATGCATGAGACTGGTTTTGCATGCAAGGAACTTGGGCTTGGAGTTGAGTTTTGTTGAGCCATTTGTTACCATTAATTAAAGGGATGCTGCTTCATTCATCCATCTTTCCTCAATGTTGCTAAAGTGGGAGGGAAATAAGAATAAACATTTATCTATGCCTAGAATATTTGCATGGGATAGGTTATTTTATCTATCTTTTTTTTCTGTTTACTTTTCCCTACCACTCTCCAACATTATTAGATCAGAATCTCAATAGGAGAGAAAAATGATAAAGGTAGTTGAGATTTTGATCTAATGGTGTTGGGGAGTAGTAGACAAAGGTATGTAGAATAACCTATTCTTATTTGCATATATATAGATATGTACCAACCACTGAACATGAATGAGTGCTTATTGTCTAATTAATATTCATGATGAAACCTATATGGTCTCTTAGCATGCAACTTATGATAGGTGGGTAACTCATAATACAAATGGGGTTGCAAATGGTAGTCCAGGATTGGTAAAGAGTATGGGCTTATTATCCAAGCATCTCTGTTATTTTAAATTAGTTTATTTTATCTTAAGATTTTATAACTAAAATGCTTAAGAAAAATAAAGTTGCCTGAAAGTATTTTATTTACTATAAAGTTATAATTCACTGAAAATAAAAATAAGATATGCACCAACTGATTGGTGAGTTGCTGAAAGAAAGAGTTGCGAAATTCATGGAATGAAATGCTCCACTTTGAGAATATAGATAGGTTTAAAAAATATGAAAATGGTTTAGTAGTCAAATCTCGATCAAAGGCTTCTAAAGGCATATTACTATGCTCTGTTTCATTTCTGAGTTAAAATATGATAATAGGTAGGATATTGTAATAACTAATTAGGATTATTACTAATCAATTTTATCGTTAGATTGATTATGTTGATCTAACGGTTATATTTATTTCTATCTCTGTGATCCAATGGTTATATTTATTTCTATCTTTGTATGGTTATGATTCTCCATATTTAATCTGAAAGTATTAAATATGAAAAATTATAACCATACAAAGGTGAAAATAAATATAAAGTATTAAATATGAGGAATTCATACTCTTAATGATAAGTAAACTCAAAGGTAGTAATAATTAAAAAAAAAACTCAATAAATTCATTTCTTATAAATCATATTTTAGGAATGAACGGCAGCTTATTCTATTTTTTCTCTTTCGTATTTTTTAAAAAATGATAAAAAGTATGACACGGTTTTTCTAAAGCACAAACAAAAGCATAATATTATCTTTTCTGATTATATTATAGTAAAGAACAACTTATTCTCGCTCCAGTCATACATGTTCCTCTCCTGTTTGTTTAAAAATAATTTAACACTTTATAAAACGTCATCCATACCAAATGGTAACATCATTCAATTTTTTGTTTAAGGATTTGTTTGTTATAATTTAACTATGAATTAATGCTGTGCCATGTGATGCGACAATGTGACACATCATTCATCAACAAATTCATGTGAAAATATTCTTAGTAAGGACATGTGACCATCCTGTTGAGGCATAGATAGCATTTACTTTTTATTCCATTGTACAAAACATGTATTACACTATTGATTATAATGAATTATTTTTCTTATGTTGCATAAGATAAAAACAACTTTCTTACACTCACAAAAGGAAAATAGAGGAGAGAGAATAGAAAAAAGAGGAAAAATTTAAAGTGAATCCCATGTAAAAATTATGTGTGTAGAAAGATTGTTTTATTTTGTGCAACATAAGAAAAACAATCCCCTTGATTATAACAGTGAACAATTACTTGCATTTGTGTGGGCGTGGCTATGAAGAAAAGATGCTTGGTTCAGTTGCAGAACCATTGCATAAGCATTGTTTCTAGTTCATCAGACGTTGTCATCCTCAACTATGGACAAAGTTTAATTATCAAATTCAAGGTGAAAAATTGTAAAGTAGGTCCTCTTACAAGTTTTCTGACATTCTTAAAGGGTGAATCTCACTTCAATATAGGATTGAAAGGTACAAGTCTACCAACAAAGAAAAATGAACAGCATTAGTTTAGAACTATGAAGTGGAAATGGCATATACACTTCATCGAAATGACTAAAGACCTTGGTAGTCAAGCATCAAACCAGAGAATTCATTCCAATCTCATTGCAATTTTTTGGTACATTAAATCCCTCAACTTATGGATCTGTTCTTCAATTATATTAACAATTTCTTCACACTTTTTACATAATAAGACAAACATAATGCTTCTTCTTTTACATTATTCTTAACAAGCCAAATGTTTATTATAGGCTTCTTCTCAACAAAGAAATCATAATACTTATAAATACAATAACTGTAGCTAAAATTCACTCCTATTGTTCCTGCCCCTTTTGAGTAGGGTGCATAATAATTTACATTATTGAGAAAAATAAATTTTGGATCAAAATATTCACCATATGAGGTTGAGTCTAGGCTTCTGACGGAACTGCTTTTTTGTCACACACCAAGTACCAGGAAAGGTGCTCAACTGTACACAATTCAGAAACAGTCAGCCTTGCCTCACAAACCATGTATAGTGAAACCAAAAATGAAATGAATCCATAAGACAACTCAGTTCTGCAAGAAGGTTTAATAATTTGAGGCTACATTAACACTCAGCCTTACCCTTGCATATTTGCTAAGGGACTGTTTCCGAATTCAAACCCCATGACGTTTCAATTAGCTAAATTTGAATATTTATCATGGAAGTAGTAGAGAACTCACATTGCCAATAATCTTTGCTCCAAACCATGGGGTATCAGCACCGTATGGAGGGGGTATGACTCTAATTCCATTGGACACATATGGAGGAAGTAAGGCATGGAGTTCCTTCTCTATCCTTTCTGCACAAAAATGGTCCCAAAAGTAGTAGAATTAGAACTCTATTACAAATAGCTCATCACCCCAGGTGTTTTCTGTACTTTAGTTCCATTCCATCTTTCTGCTATGTTGCAAAGATATAAAAAGGTCATGTCTCAAATAAAAAAGGGTATTCACCTGCCAACCCTGGTAAACATGCAGATCCCCCTGATAAAACTATAGTCTTGTACCAATCATTGTCGCCTGCTAATTCTGCAGAATGGCAATGGTCCATACAAAGAGCTATGGCCTGGTGCAAACCCATGGCTTGCCTATACCAAGAAGTGTAACATAAGCTTAAACTACCAACAGAAAATATAAAAAACAAACTAACAAGGAGAAAAGAATTCTACATGGTAAGTTGGTAACCACAAATCATGTCCATTCAACACGAGACAAAGATCTTCATGAGTTTAGGTATATAGTTTTCCTCCCATTCCTCTCTTTAATATCTTAGATACATACCTTCTTTTCTGTTGTCACTCCTAGACAGGTGGATTCACTCATTTTTCCTTTTTCAAATTACATAATGTTTCTTACGTTAAGGACTAAAAGAAGAAAGAGAAGATCAATTAGGATAAGTGGACATAAACCGTGATAATAACTAACATGGATTTTATGCAGTTCAACTTAAAACTACACAACACTATTAAATGCAACTTAAAAACAGTGACGATTTTAGAACTAGACAGAACGGAATTTTACTGAACATAAACCAATGATTTGAATTTGTTCCAGTAAAATCTTATAGAAGTTGCAATGCAATGCATGCTTTAAAGATGAGGAAAAGAAATGCCCCATGAAGAAATATTTTTTATGTGAATAATTTTATTGCAACTAAGTTAAATACCTCCAGAAGAATACAATGTCAAAAATTATATAATTTAAATTTGGTAACAACCATCAAATACAAAAATAGTTTTGAAGTTTTTTTATCAAACATGGTATCAATTATTGAAAAAGATTAGAAAATGGAAAACTAAAACAAAATTGAAATGAAAAGAATAGGTATAGTCAATTTTAATAAGAGATATCAATCAAAGAAGACTTTATCATAGGTTAGATTATGCCCACTATTTGCGCTTAACAAAACCTCCTCACTTGTGTGTTTGAGATTCAAACTACCTGTTAAAAAAGAATTGTTTTGTTATTATGATTAACAAATTAACTAATAGAATGCAAAGGGGGAACTCCCAAGTTCATTGGGATCCAAGAGTAAAGAAAGAAAAACGAATTTGATTTTCAACTTAAATGCACTTTTGCAATCTGTCCATCCAATTAGGTGATGATATGACATGCTAATTTATGGGCCAGGCCGCAGTCATGGTAGACTACTTACATAATTGAAGCAAATATACATAGTCAATCTGTTGTATCATATTGCAAGAAATACAAAAACTTACATTCCAGCAAGATGTGGCTTGAATAAGATCTCTGCTGTCTGAAACCTCTCTCTTGAAAGTGTAAACAATCCTTCTCCTACAGCTTCAAATGATGCTTCTGTATCTTTTGATAGCTCAGCTTCATAATCAAGAGCAACATAGCATAGCTTCTGTTGCCATACAACCGGCAAAACATCAAATAATTTGAATCATACAGAAGAACATGCATTTACTAAGTCTCTCAAAGGTCCTCGAATTAGCTACACTACATTACTAACAAGCTTGTTGCATATGATCTATATGCTAGAACTTGATGACAAGTTGACAACATTGAAATAGTAGCTATTTCATTTATTTATATTCATTATTATTTACTGTACATAGTTATATTAGTTGTATTTCACATTTGTATTACAGGTTGTACACATCTCTGTTCTTTAATAATAAATAAGGTGCTAAACACTAATGATTGACACAAAATAAGGGTTTTCTCTCTAGATCTTCTCATTTGTTACAGAGCTATTGACTAGCAGGAAAACTACTCCAAAGCCATTTAATGACCCTGTAGCATTCACAGATGCCAGACACGGACCCCATGGTCCTCTCTTTATCATGAGGCATTTGATCCCCCAGCCTTAAGGTTCCAAAAAGTGAATACTGATACATCTTTCCTTGAAGACAAAACAAGGGGCACAGCTGCTGTTATAACAGGTTTGACAAAGGATATAGCAGCTTCCAACAATGCCAAATATTTTATATTCCAAGATCTAATCCAACTTAAGAGAGCTTAGAAGAAAGCAGAACATATATGGTGACATCATTAAGAGATGGAGACTACATTTATAAGCAATGAAGGGTCACTCCTGTCCTCTTAGGTATAACATGGCACCACATACAACCTGATTGACATCAATGAGTAAAATCTCCTCACTGTAAATATTTCAATTTCAGACACATAGAAGAATATCAATACCTCTTTCAATGTGCGAACAGTGTACAAAGATTGAAAATTTATGTTGTTCATTTGCATCTTCTCCTTAAGAAATCCTGTAAGTTTCAGTGCTCCCAGTCCCACAACTTCCACACCCACCTTGCGCATTACTTTACCATTTAAAACTGTGAAAATATAATGCAGGTCAAATTCAAACCAGAAAAAAAAAAGGAAAAAAATAGAGAATAAATCATTTGCTTCTGATATACAAAGTTAAACAAACTATACATTAAAACAAAGACATGATGTTTAAGCATTGACTACAACTGAACCCCACTTAGAAACACATTGATGTACTTCATGCAAGAAATAAATTGTTAGGCATACATTAAGAATTATATTTAGACAAAGAAAGAGCAAGAGAAAAGAAAACTGTACAGCATACTTGGAACTACAGATGTGACTTGAAAACCTATATTAACAGCTATTCCAGAAGTTCGTTTCGCAGCATACAGGGCTAGAGTTGCCTACATTTTACAAAAATAGATAATAAGTAAATATGGAAATGACAAGAAATAATAGAAGCACCCTTGCATCATTGTGTAAAAGACATGCACAATGTACATTCATCTTATACACAATGATTTCAATAGTTGTAAATGCGGTCCTTTTCTCCTAGGTCAAGACTCTTAAATTGACAAAGAATAACAATGAGTTATACAATTAGGTCTTTGAAAGGTATTATTTGTGTTGATTTAGTCCCCGAAAGTTTCCACTCTAATAAATTGATCCCGAAGTTGTCAATTTGCTAACAAGTTCACCCCTTCGCGTACCAATTTGTATAGACAGAAACTTTTGGAAACCAGAGCAACACAAGTAACATCTCCCATGAACCAAATTGTATATCGACTCAATAATGATTCTACTACACTTAATCAAGTTTTTTGGCAGCACTAGCTTACAACTTCGTCAGAAAAAAAGTACATAGAAATAGACAATCAAATCCTAATTAACCAGTGGGTAAATATAGTAAAACCCTAGGTTGTCAGTAGCGGCCGGTAGCGCCGCTAAACCACTACAGTAGCGGGTAGCAGCGGCCGACCGCTACAATTGCGATGCTACGCAACGCTGGGCAGAAGGCAGCAGCGTAGCGGCAATACCGCTACCCGCTACACCGCTATACCATTAGTTCAAGTGAAGATGAAAATGAGGGAGAAGATTTGTTGAAATTTGATTGAGAATCTGGAGATGATGATGATTTTATTCATTAGTTCACTTTTTGTATTTGACTATTTGACAATTTCATTGTTCATTTGTGTTTAATTTTGGATCCTTCGTTTATGTTCCTTGTATTTGACATTGATTGTGGAATTATGTGTTTGATTTTGTGTGACTTCTTATGTTTGAGCATTTATAGTTGTGTAGTATTAGACTGTTAGTATAATATATGTGGAATTAATACTTCACCGTATCGGCAATACCGCTAGCCGCTACACCGCTATACCATTTTTGGGGTCGGCCGCTAACTGCTACTAACAAGTATGGTAAAAACAAGTTCCATGTATATTCAATGAATAGAAATAAAAGTAGTCTCCAACTCCCTACTCATCAGTAATTATGCACCTACAGTCATTTTTAACCAAGAAAATAAAATAACAGCTTCTACATTCATTCAAGCAAAATTCAACAAAATGAAGCCTGCTTTCCCAAAGACAACTTGGTCAAGAGAATCACTAGAGCCAACCTCAGGAATTTATGGGTAGATTTTATGATCAAAAGTTGTGAAGAGTGGAAAAACTTCCATTTTTCCATGGCTAAAGACACTTCCTTGCCGAGTGGCGCTTGTATTAGAAATATGTTATCTGTGTTGATATAAGATCTTCAAGAAATACTTAACAATCTTAGACCCCAACACCAATCACAGGTAAAGAGTTCTAAGACTGTTTGAGTATAGGTAGATGTGATATTTTGAGTTCTAAATAAAAAGAATAATAAGAAACAAACAACCAACAGAAAAACACATATAGTGCAGATAAGTATATGTCATTTGTGTGAATCAGAATAATATCTCAATGGTTTGAGCATATCCTCTTCTTCTTATAGTAAGTATTCTTAATCAGTAGGCAAGCTGATTAATATTCTATAATTAGTAGGTTATCTCATTAGTTTCCTGAGATAGAGCAATATGCTTAATGGCTTCCTGACTTCTATGGTTTTGTTTCCTCAATTGCTTACCCTTAATGTTATGCATGTCTTCTTATATATAGGGACTTCTGTACATTTGAAATAACATAAACAAGATATATTTTTCTACAATATAGCCTTAATTACACGAAGTGTAGATATAATTTTGTTTAGAAATGACCAGTTTCATCTTCTTCTCACTAACTTCATCACTGTTATAGTTTTCAAGTCCAATTTGTAGGCATAATCCCATCCAGATGTAAGTTCACTTTGTCTTCCCTTCAACTGACTTTGTTGTCTTCCATTATTCCAGCACTTTTCTTAATACTGACAACCCAAATCCATAATCTTCTTCATGGAACTTTTCTTCCACTTTGTTATCTAGATTATTCCAGAGAAGAACCTTAACATCAAAATTATTTTTACCAGATTACTGAAGCAGCTGGCTTTATCACCACCAAAACAAAAAAAAATTTAAAGAGAAGTTAGATTTTCAAAAAGTAAACATTTTTATAATCCTAGGCATGCTACTTTATTCTACTTGATCAAAGCCAGCCCCACAAACCCAGATAAAAGAATTACTTACTACGTTAATAACCAAGTAACAATGTTTATTTTTATGAAATGTATTACGAAACAAACATGGGTTGAAACATGTTTGCTAGGAGGGTCTTACTAACCAGACTGTCATCAGATACCATCAGCAATATTAAAGGTTACAGCATCTAGAATCTAGATGAGAATAGAATTCAGAGTTATTTTTCCACAAGAGACCAAGAGAACTTATAAGAGAATGGACACATATGTTCTCTTCGTGAAACTGGTGGAAATATAAAGATAATAGGTGCAGTAACATGTAAGCCCTTGAAAGAGATTAAAAATGTTTTAAAAAAAGAATATGGGGTTACACTCATTAAACAGGTGCATGTATCTTATAATATATTTTTATCGCTATAGTAGGTTAACTTATCCAGGGTTTTTTTTTTTTACATTAATATATCTTACCTGGTTGACAGCACAAACAGCAGGAACATTCATGTCAAAAAGGGAAGCATAAATTGCTTCTTTGAGCTGTCGTCTTGATGCTTTGGCTGATTCAGTATCTGGAATGAGGCAAAAGATGAACATTGAACAGCTGGAGAATCATATATGTAAGAAAACTATGTATTATTAACTTAAATATTTTATTTTTCATCTACATGAAGACAAGATGCATGGGAAGTGTTGTACAATGTGAAAAGGTCCAAGCAACATTTGTGACCAATAAATAGGCTTCTCCCTTCTATGCACATCATCATGACACACCATCACGATACAAAGTATGATCACACAACCACTAGATTGATAGGATTCAATTAGAACCAATGACTAAGTGGTATATTTTTGTATGTGAGAATCTAGGGAGAAACCTGATATGAACCCACCATGGTTTGGGCCCCAAAGTAGTAATTGGCCCAAATGAAAATGTTGTTGGCTGTGCTGACTCAGCAAAACAGAATGGAAGCATGGGAAAGCAAGTTAGTTGTGAGGAAAGTGCTTAAAAGGGGGAATGAGTGTTTGAGGGAATCATCTTTGGACTTAGGACTTTTGGGCACCTCTTGGGTGAATTGGGAGAGACTGGAGGCTCTCGAATTGTTCTATAACCTATCTTTACTGTCTCTCTTTTCATTACTGTTATTGTATCTTTCCATTACTATTCTTGTAATTGCTCATAGAGTTGTATTGTCTCTGTTACTGTCATCTTCTTACCGGACATTGTACCTGATTCATATTAATATACTCTCTCTGAGTTGTTTCTTCAATTGTACAGTTGGTTCCTATCAAAACCCTTTTCTGAATAATAAATAAGTGAAAAACTGCTTACATTTATGTTTAAATTATACAGAGTACAAGGGTTATGTACTGCCTGCAGTACAAAAGAACTAAAGAATAATTATGTGCTACAAAGAAAAAAAATAAATATGACAGCTAAAGCAATACTGTACATTATTTAACAATTATGTTTGGAGTTCTCAATGTAGTCCTTTTTCTTTTCTATTAGCATCACTGAAGTAAATCATAAAATGTAACTGACCATCATAGTGGCATATTGGTATAGAAACAATAACTGGTTGTTTATTCGGTTTCACCTGCATCCTGCCGAAAAAGCATCCAATATATTACACAATGCAAGCATGAATATTTCTTTAGTGACAATAATTAAATATTCATTTAAAATCACTGCCTTTTCCCATAACTTGATTGATCTGGTACTATTCATTTATATATGGTAATAGATAAGCAAGTACACAAGTGCAATGAGTGAGACCGATAAAGGTTCACTTGAAAGATTATCAAGTGTTAACTGTAACTGTTCAACCAACGAGAATCAGAATGACACAATACCTGTTATAAATAAAGGGCAGTGCAATATACCTGTTATAAATAGTAGCAAAAAAATGTCGAAGTCTAGTATACATTGGAGACTCGATGTTGCCAAATTCCTGCATATAATAAAGGAGGGAAAAGGTGCAGCATGAGTGAAAGGAAACTGAAAAAACAGAAGAGGCAATGCCTGGTATTTCCTTAAATGCTTTCTGCAGTTTAACACTCTCCTTAATTGAAGTCAAAATGAGAACAAGGAAAAATGACAATCTATGAACACAGCAAAAACTAGACATTTTAAACCAACTATTTTCATTCTAACCAAGAACAGCCTCAGTTAGTGCTAATCCAAACCAAAATCATTACCAAAAATGTTGCCGATCGCCCCGATGGACAAGCGTATTTGCTCCAACCAAATTTGCAATAGCCAGAACCGCCTGAAGAAGAAGGGAAGGGACAAAGAGAAATGTTTAAAATAAAATTATAATCATCACGAGTAACATGAATATAAGATCAAGTCTAACCATCGATGATAATAGCACCAGGAACTTGTGCTCTCTGGCCATAAATATGCTTGAACGATAACTGGGGCCTCTCACCAACAAAGGCTCTGTAATTTAGGGAACATAAAACACTTAAAATCACAAAATAGCAATCACTTGCAAGACCTATCAAATTGAGCACACAATAATAATCACTTGCACAACCGATCAAATTAAGCATACAATACCAATCACTTGCAAGACCCATCAAATTGAGCATAAAATACCAATCACTTGCAAGACACATCAAATTGAACACACAATACCAATCACTTGCACAACCCATCAAATTCAGCACACAATACCAGCCACTTGCACGACCGATCAAAGCACAAAATAACAATCACTTACATAATCCATGAAACAAAGCACTAAACAGCAATAACGTGGGTGACCCATAATAGCTAAAAACAACAAACACTTGCAAGGTCCATCAAAGCACAAAATTTCAATCACTAGCAGCACAACCGATCAAAGCACAGAACACCAAACACGAGCAAGACCCATCAAAGCACAAAATTACAATCACCAGCAATACACAAAACTCCAATTACTTGCAAACCTCATCAAAGCACAAAATTTCAAGCACTAGCAGCACAACCATCATAGCACAGAACAACATTCACTTGCAAGACCCATCAATGCACAAAATTTCAATCACTAGCAGCACAAAACACCAATCACATGCAAGATCCATCAAAGCACAAAATTCCAATCATTAGCTGCACATCCCATCAAAGTACAAAATTCCAATTACTAGCAGCACAAAACACCAATCAAAGCACAAAAAACCCATCAATCACTTGCAAGTCCCTGAACAAAGGTGGGGTTGTTTTGATTACTCACGGAAGAGGGTGGCCAGAGCTCAAGCTGGTCTCAGCAAAGAAGACAGAATCCCAAGAGGGTTCAGCCTGTGGGGTCTGAAGGAAATGAATCCAGAGACGATTATCAGACACAAGCAATCTCAGAGCCTTGCAAACAACGCTCAACTTTGCAGCTTCTTTTGGACCCAAAAGCCTCAGAATTTGCATGAATATGTCACTTGGTAATTGCTCTAACACACCCATATCCGAACATGCAAGTTCTGGTGGCGAATTGGATCTCGGTGAACACACCATTTCCCACACTTTCTTAAGCACCTTGGACATGGTGGAGAGAGAGAAAGAGAGCAAAGTTGACCAGTAGAGAGAGAGAGTGTGTGTCTGTGTGAACTGTGAAGGGTTGTTGTTTTGTTGTGCAGGAACTAGGAACATTGGAGGATGATGCTGTGATCAACACACACGTGGACATGTTCTGTCCGTTAATCAAGCATGGTTGTTTTCCAACATCACACGTTTGCTATATCATCTCTTGTTCAACTGCGTTCTTATTGGATCTATCTATCTACAGTTAAGGGTGCACATATCACGACGTTCTCGAAATCAATTTTTTTTAAATTGATTTATTCTTTTTGTTACCGGGATGAACTGGATTATTTGTTGTGCTGGGAAACTGTTGAGATATATAGTCCCACATTGATTGTATGTGCAACTAATGTAGAGTTTATAAGGCTTTCGGCACTCCTACTCTTTGAGCTAGCTTTTGAGGTGGTGTATCCCAAGGTTCTTTACATGGTATCAGAGCCTCGCCGCCCCCAGCTTTCTCGTGTGGCGTTCTTAGCACAGGTAGGCTTGGGCCTGTTGCATCGTCCATTCTTCAAGCCCAATGGGCTCTTGCGTGAGGGGACGTGTTGAGATATATAGTCCCACATTAGTTGTATGTGCAATTAATGTGGAGTTTATAAGGCCTTGAGCACTCCCACCCTTTGAGTTGGCTTTTGGGGTGGTGTATCCCAAGGTTCTTTACACAGAAAAAAAAATCAGAAAATTTCTGTTTTTTTGTTCCCAGTTACAAAATGAGAAACACTTATCTCTCTTAATCACTCTCCATCTCTACCACCACCACCACCATTATCCCAACACGACCACCGCCACCATCGTTGTCGCAGTTGTCGTACCACTAGTGCTGTCGTGACCACTCTCACCAACACGATGTCACCACCACCTCCACCCATCACTACAACCATGCCACCACCACAACTACCACCGCCACTATCATCGCAACCACTGCTGTCACCGCCACCATCGTCATCACCACGCCACTGCCACCACCACAACACCACCGCTACCATCACCACCACTGTCATTGCTGCAGCCACCACCGACACTGCCGCTGCCGCCGTCACCAACCACCACTACCATCATCACAGCCACTACCGTCGCCACCATTACACCACCGCCGCCGCCACAACCACTGTCACCTACCACTACCGCCACCGCCGCAACCACTACCACCACCTCCATGATGCTATCACAACCACCATCACCATGTCACCGCTACCGTTGTCGCCGCCACCAACCCCATATGCCACCAACCACCGTCCCCACCACCATTGTCGTAGCCACTCACCTCCACCACCACCATCCCCACCACTGCCGCCGCCGCCGCCACTATTACTACTGTCATCGTCGCCACCACCCCCGCCGCCACAATCACACCATATGGAAAGAAAGGTGATGATCCAATTTTTTTTTATATTTAATAAGAATTATTTTTTATTATATTATTTGTTATGTTATCAAACACAATTCTCATTCTCGGAATAAAAATAGAACACGTTATCAAACTGTTCCAAGGAACAAAAATATAAAAGAATTATTTCTTTTCAGAAACAGTGCTAGGAAATAAAATGGTTGTCATGCACACCAAGCTCTTTTCTCCCAAAAGTTAATTTGGATAATTTTTAACATTGAAGATTGAAGCATGTAAGTATTGTAAAATCATAAAGAAAATAATAATAATAATAATTTAATTAAAAATAATATTTTAAAATATATAATTCAATCATAAATTATCATAAATAATATTCAAAGAATATATAATTTTATAAACAATATTTCAAAATGTATAATTCAAATATTCAATAACAAACTCTGAATATATATAAATGAGTCATAAATTATTACAAATAGTATTCTGAAATATATTATTCAATTAGAAATTATTATAAACAACATTTTAAAAATATATAAATCAATCATAAATTATGATAAACAAAATAACAAGACATTCCATATAGGAATGTTTTCTTTAATTATTATTAGGTAAATTATATTTTACCATTACTACATTAATTTTATCCACAATATTATTTATTAAAAATCATGGATGATTTTTCATACTAAGTTATGGCTATTTTTGTGAAAATATTTTAAATTATTATCTTCGTTGGGATAAAAATCTTGTTAAAAGTTTGTTTTCAGATGTGGAAGACATAGCCTCGAGTAGATGTTGTGTGCGTACAAGGGAGAAATATTAGCAAATAAAGTCTACACTTTTTATTTAGTTGTGATGTTCTGTACCAGACAATATTTATATTTTGGTTGTAGTATTTGTATTTTGTAAGGGTTATGTAATACCTTATTATATTGGTGTAATTGTTTGTACTTTGAAATTTTGGAGTAAAACAATTTCAGTAAGATTTATATTTGAAGTCTTTTGTATAATATACGTATAAAAATAAAAATCAAAATACGTAAGTATCTTTCCTTATATAATATTTGAAGGATGTTACACTTGCAAGGTATAGAGCTTTAATAAATAAAAAATTCCATGCTTACGAAAATATATTGGCATATAATGTTATATATGTATTTGTGATGTTAGATTGTTTCAAAATATTATGATGCTAATATTATTCATTTAAAATCATAGATGATTTTTCCATTTTAAGTTATGATAGAAAACAATACATTTCTGCTAAAGTCTTTCAAATTGTTATTTTTAATGAGATGAAAATTTCATTAGGTGTGTATGTTTCAGACGTGGAGATAGAACTAAAGTAGGGGTGATCGACCCTTTTGTCCCTAATTAAAAAAAATAGCACTTTGCTCTTGTACTGTAACATCCCACGTAATTAAGAAATATATATACATTATTATAAGGCATAAGCATGCATGATTGAAAATTCGAATCACATGGAATGTGTGTTTAATTTTGACTCCTATGGTTAGAAGTAGAGAAATTACTTGAATTATTAGAATATATGCGAATGTACCTTAGGCATGTGAAATACTAGTAAAGTATTTAAGCATGATAGAAAATCGATCTATAAAAAAATTAAAGATACTTAGGAGACGTGGAACTTTAGGATGTCTTAGAATAATCTTGGAGTGGTAATCCATTGGGCTTGTCATTTTAGTGTTATTGTTTCCTTCTCTTATGCTTGTGGGCCGAACATAAGGGCTGCAAAGAGGGTCTTAGTGCAGCCCAAAAATCTCATTGTGTATTATCTTGATAATATCCAAATAAACTCCATAAGTTAGTCTTTGATTGGTAGGTGATCACACATGGAAAGTTATCCTTATCTTCCCTCCACGTGTGCGCGTAGGTATAGGTAGTGTGAGCAGAAATTCTGATTTATATCATCTAAAAGTGGGCAGATTAGCCACTAAAATCCCTCCCTTCTACGCGCTTGGACTGCACCAAGGAAAAGGCTGAAGTTGCTTGTTGAACTTTCCAAAGGCAATCAGCCTTAAGGCAATGCAACCAATAGATAACAAGTAGCCAGCATTGCATGCAACCTTATTGGATAAACAATGTCATCCAGCCCTCACTTGTCACGCTACATAGGTAGGAAGGATGGAATTCTGATCTTACACTTTAACACTCTAACTCAATCAGATTTAAAACTATCCTTTGTGCCTTTTCATGCGCTAAGAAAATTAAAGGAGAGAAAAACAAAATTCTGGTCACATGTCCTTTCACCTTAAACTTGCATGCTCAACATGTGGCAAACACCATCTTCCATCAAGCCTTGCATGCGCATAGAGTGTATGAGAAGCAATCAGAACTTTGATTTAAAACCTCTAAGTCTTGCAACTTTTGGCCAGCCATGCAGCCAATGGAGTTAAAAAGGGAATCTAAATGAATCCTCTTTGTTCAGCCACCATTGCTCTATTTCTCATCACTCTTAAACACCCCCTCAATGCCGTAGACTATTAGAAAAAGGGAACCAACCAGAAATTGTATTATTTTCTCTTCTTCTCTAAACCGTGGAACCCTTAAGGAATCACCAAGTCTCAAATACAAATCCCTCATTCTCTTACTCGGCTATGCGTGGTAATTCCAAGAGGTAAAGTGTATCCCTGATTCACTACTTATTCTCTTGGTTGCTAAAAGACGTTCCATTATATGTGAAGGATGATTCGAGCTAACCTTCCCTCCCTTCGTTTTCTTGTACACGGTCATCAACTTGAAGAGTGGAGTTGTGGTGGAACTTAAGGGATTGAGTTGCTGCTCTTTTGATTCAAACCGGTTTTCCTTGTGTATTGTGAAGAGGTAGGCCCAAAATCCCCCTTCTTCTTCCCTTTGTTGAAACCGAGAAGCATGCTTAGGATATAGTCTTAGTTACTTTATGGATTCTGTCATGTTTTGCCCTTGGGTATTAGTTGAAAGCATGAAAGCTTAGAATTTATTTCAGAACTTGGTAATGATCTTAAAGTTAAATGATGGGGTTGTTGATGATGGCCTAGTGTTCCTTTAAAATTTTTGAAGCAAAATAATTTGGACAGCATGCCTAGGTCCCTTGTAGCGATCCTTGAATGAATTCGTGAGCTTTGGAAGAAATCATCCTTGATGCTTTGTTGAGATGAAACCGATTCTGTCTTGATAAAACTTGTTATAAACTAAGTTTTATTTAACTTATATATATACAGCATGTTGTTTAGTTTCCCTTCACATACTCCATGTGTTGTTAAGCCAAATATTTGAATAAACGTTATGAGCCTTGTATGATGAAACCCGTTCTGTTTTGGACCAGCCTTATTGTGTGCTAAACTCCATCTAGAATTATGTAGACAGCAGAATAATAAGCTCTTTTTTCGCATCTCTGAGTATAGAAATAGGAAATTGTATGAATAAAAATCTTGAGTAACTTCTATGTCAAAAATCGATTCTGCCATGCTTAGGAACCTTGAGAAACCCTCACTGTTAAACGTTGGGAAGACTGTTTTGAAAGTCAGAATATTTTAGGAAAATAACATTGTTGGCCGAATGGATACATGAACCTTTAGGTTTGGAGAATTGTTGGTAATTAATAGAGAAGGCTGAAACATATTCTAATTTTGTTGCAATGTATATTAGGTGCGCAAAAGCCGTAAATTTTGGATTATACGCTGCTGTCTGGTACATTTAATTGTGACGTACGAGGTATGTGTAGGCGGTATTACCTTCTGTGACTATTGGCTAGTGTATGGAATTGTGATGTGTTGCTCACATTTGTTCTATGTACGTTATGGTGATGATGAGCCAATGGTAAGAATATGAAAGGATGATATGAAATATGCATGCATTTTACATCATAATACATTTTTCTGTTGGGTGCGATTGCATAACATGGCATGTATACGTGATTCATGACATCTTGAATATACATATATTTGTACTGAGGACATGTGACTGAGCATGCATCATATAGGCATGCCTGGTACCAGGAGAGGGGACACTTGGCTTCAGTCCGCATAGGTTCCACAGTGGGATTCACCTTCATGGGAGCCATTAGGAATACCCACTGTGATGCTACGCGCACGACGGTGCTATGAGCGTAAAGGAAAAAGGGCGTTATATACGCGTTATGATATATGATGAAAAGGATTAGATGTTTGAAGTGACTATTTATGATTTTGTGCCTAGTTAATACTGTTGCATTTGGTTTTGTTGCCACACTACTGGGTTTATTCTCACCCCTTTGGGGCTGCAATATTTTAAATTGCAGGAGAACGTAAAAGCATTTGAGGACTTGGACGTTGAACTCTGTTATATTTTTGTTGCTGTCTGGATTTATTCTCTGTTGACTGTTTTAAGCTTGGGATGACTGTATTATGTGGTACTTGATGATTTTTGGATGACTGTAAAACTATGATTTATTTCTGCTTTAAGTCTTCTACGAACAGCAGCTATTTTAAGAAAATCTGAAAATGTCTTGCGAAAAGGGATTATTTTTAATGCTGAATTTTAACAGTTTACGGTCAACTTATGAGTTACGTTTCAAGGGGCGAATGACCTCCGATTTACTATTATTTTATATGCATGCGAAGCCCCAAGCGTCTACATTCAGATTTCGCTAACTGTACAAAAATATTGTGAAAAATCGATTTTATATTAATATTTAAAGGAATACGGTTTTCTAAAAATTTTCACCATTTTATCAGCAACACATTTTAAGTTCTTCCCATCAAAAATTTTCTTAGATTCAGCTTTCCACAACAACTTCTCAAAGATCTTTTCTTAGAAAAAGTTTTCATCCGTTTCCACAACTCGAATAACGATTGGCAAACGACTCTCTTGGATGCATACAGGAGAGGGTGTTACATGTACCAAAACATTTCACTTATTTATCCCTATTTGACTGTTGACTGAGTTATGTACTTGAGTAGAGCACAACATACTCGAGTATTTTTCGTGAAACAGTACATACTCGAGTACCTAGAATGTATACTATAGTATTGTTTATTATGTGGATTTTTAAAAAATTAGTTACTTGAGTACAGAGATTATGTACTTGAGTAACTTGCGTTGGCAAAAGATAAATCAGCTCTTCGTCATGTTTCCCCGATCACATTCGCATTTGACCGGTCAAAAAGAAGTTGCCATAAGGAAAATCAGGTGTTGTGTGCCTTACCAAAGAAGGTGGGTGCATTGGTGAATTTGTTCATCTTCTTCATTTGTTTTGAAGTTGCAAAAATAAGGTGGTTGACTAAGCCTGATTGGATGTGACACATGCATATATAATGAAACATCCATATCCGTAGCATGCTTCCGAGCATATATCTTTTGTATGCTTCTACATATGTTTTTGCTTCTTCTTAAAAATTAAATGTTTGCCTCTTGCCACATGGTAGTAGGCTTGCATGGCTAGATGCCATGCACCTAGAGGTTTATAATTTGTAATCACTCAGAAGCAGAAAGAAGAAAGGAGCGATTTTGGGGATAACCAAGGGAAGCAACGAGGATAGCAAAAAGGGGAAAAGAAGCAGCAAGGTTGGTGGTGATGGTTTGAGCTTCAAGCAGAGTCAGAGACGATTTAAAAAGACCGTGTGTTACTCGAGTACAAGAGTTGTGTACTTGAGTATCTTTGCTACATATTCGGGTAGAAAATCACAACATATGCATACAATCTTACCCCATAAAATTTACTCGAGTATATTGGTTGCATACTCGAATATGAGGTTCAATCAACTGTCAAACAGAAGCATATTAGTGTCATGTTTAGGGAAAACGCCAATTTTTTAATTAGTTTAAAAATGAGGGCATAGTGATTATTTTTACTTCAATCGACGGCACAATGATAAAAAAAACACTAAAGTAGATAATGTAAGTATTAACCACAAAATTCTATATTTTTATTTAGTTATAAAGTTCTGTACTAGACTGTAATTATAGTTTGTTTGCAATATTTTTATTTTCCTTACTTAATACCTTATGTTTATTAAATTGTTTGTACTTGGATATTCTAAAATAAAACAAATATAAGTATATTGGTTAATAAAACAAATGTTTATTATGTTTATTAAATTGTTTGTACTTAGAAAATCACAACATATGCATACAATCTTACCCCATAAAATTTACTCGAGTATATTGGTTGCATACTCGAATATGAGGTTCAATCAACTGTCAAACAGAAGCATATTAGTGTCATGTTTAGGGAAAACGCCAATTTTTTAATTAGTTTAAAAATGAGGGCATAGTGATTATTTTTACTTCAATCGACGGCACAATGATAAAAAAAACACTAAAGTAGATAATGTAAGTATTAACCAAAAAATTCTATATTTTTATTTAGTTATAAAGTTCTGTACTAGACTGTAATTATAGTTTGTTTGCAATATTTTTATTTTCCTTACTTAATACCTTATGTTTATTAAATTGTTTGTACTTGGATATTCTAAAATAAAACAAATATAAGTAAAACTAACATTTCAAATCTTTTGTATAATTTGCATATATAATTAGAGTTCACAATACCTAGGTAATATTTCTTGATTAATAATTGAAGGATGTTATAAGTATAGTTGCACAAAGTTAATGATTTCTGATATATTTTCTGTTAGAGAATTAAAACTTTATATTAAGATTGAAATCTAAAAGACTTAACTAATTTGTTAAATAATTTAAAGAATATATGTCAAAGAAAAATATATATACTTTTTTTTTTTGGTAAACAAAATATATATACTTTTTTATGTGTGAAGCATGTTCACGTTGTGGCAAAATTAAAGAGAAGGTTCTTTAATTACCCAAAAAATAGAAAAGAGAAGGTGTTTTTTTTCTAAAACTCATCCTATTTTAACATTAAACAAAATATATCTTTTTTGGGTGTGATGTCCCTTATTTTTTAGCTAATGTAGACTTACATAGAGACAACATTTCCGATGTGACTTAAAGAAATGTCTTCATGTTTTTGTTTTGTTAACCTTTTTTCCTTTTACTTGTTACTGTTTTTTATTTTTATTTTACTTTTCATATTATTATTTTTGGGAAAAAAGAGAGACAAAAGTACAAGATCATATTGTAGCTAGGTCAGTTCACATAAATTAAAATAAGAATCTATGAGCACCAAAAACCAATATTCAAAAACCTTTAATTTCTTGAAATTTGCCGTTAAAATCATTTGTTGAGGAGTGAGGACAATGACTACACCAAGTTTCTGGAAGTTCTACTCAGCAATCTTGGAAACAAGTGGAAGAGTGACCATTTTGCCATATTTGGCAAAAAATTTACCAGACTGCCACGCCAACAGTAAATTTTATCAAAATGTCACGCTGCACCCTTAGCCGTCGTTGAAGAAGTCTGAAAATATAACTAATTCGCATTATCTTATCTTAACTCTTAATTATTTTCAGACTTCTTCAACGACGGCTAAGGGTGCAGCGTGGTATTTTGGCAAAATTTACTGTTGGCGTGACAGTCTCGTAAATTTTTTTGCCAAGTATGACAAAATAGTCACTCTTCCGAAACAAGTTTGGTCTCATCCACGTAGGGTTGTTCATGAATCACGAGGTAAATCTTCTTCTCTTATTATTATTTTATTATTTTTCACAACAATGTTAATTAAAAGCTTCTCCTATTCCTATTATAAAAATATTCTCTCTAATAAGGTCTTTATGACTCATACTTTGCTATTTTTTCTTTCTTTCCATGTACTGAAATGGGTCCAAATTCTTCATCTAACTAGAGGAGTCCTTCAGCTTGTGTGTATCTGTTTGCACAACCTTTTTTTTTTTATATATACATAAAAATAAATAAAAGATAAAGTAAAGAAATAAAGATATAAAACAAAAAAACTAGTCTTTTCCTTTCCGAGGATGGAGAATACCTATCATGTTCGTCTAGAGAAGAAGTTTCAGTGAGTCAGGAGATTCGTTAAAGATAACAACATCTTGTAATATAAAATTATTGAGGAAAAGATTAGCTAAAAAATTAATACAACGATTGATTTCTCTAAATACATGTATAATCAAAATCTGCCAGTTACAATCAAGAAGTGTTCGTATTTGAATTACCAAGCAAGATCCATGAGATACGCCACCATATTTGGTGAGCAAAGCACCATCTAAGTGGAACAGCTCTTTTACAACCATTTGCTTATATTTTCTTTAGTATATTTTGGCTAAATATAAACTTCAAACACTTCATTATTCAATAAGATCTAATTTATTGTGTTTGTATAACTTTTTGAAATTACAAAACCATCAATTTACATTTATATAAAAATAATAAATTTTATATTTAATTTTAATTATTAATCTATTTATACTTAATAACTGAAATAATTAAATTAAAACTATTAAAGGTGAGCTAAATCAACAAGAAAAATCAAGTATAATACTAATGTAAATTGATCCGTCCCCCCTCTCTATATATATATATATATTAGAAACTTGTTAATAATTTTTTCTAAATATTTAACTCCGACAAAAATTTAGTCAAAATTTTAATAAAATTTATGCAGTAAATTCATTTTGTTTATTTATTCCGTTAAGCTCGTTAAATTTGTTACTTCATCCTAATTTTAAAAAAAAAAAGTCAAAATTTTCTCAACTTTACACAATAGGATTTTGGGTGCATCCTCAACTTTGTGCCATCATTCTTGGGCTTTTTGACCCTTTTGCCCCTCATTAATTAATTAATAACCAATTTGCCCCTGATCAAGAACTATCCACCAACCTGCCCCCGTTTAGTCGACTACCTTGCTGTTTTAGTCGAGCAAATGGTCAATCTTCAGAAAATGGACTACCGCAAATTTAGTCGACTAAAAAATCATCTTAATCGACTACATTTTTGGGATATTTAGTCGACTAAGTATCGATATTTAGTCGACTAAATATCGACGGATTTGTTTTTAAAAACCCCCCATTCGGCAGAGGGGGAGTAGGATGACCTAATCGACTAAGGAGGCGGCCCAAACCCCAAATCCGCAGGAGCAGCTGAAGAACGGTCCAAACCCTTCCTTTAGGCGTGTGGATTGCCCCCAAATTTGGTCCAAATCGTGAAATCTGAAGGATAGGTAAGGTTTCTTAACTTGCATTGTGTTTTAGGTTTAGGAATTTTTTGTATTTGTTTGTTGTCCGAATTTGTGAATTGTGTGAATTTACTAAGGTTTATTTTTTTGCATTGTGTGAATTTTTTGTAGGTTTGTTGTAGGTTTTGTAACCGTAATCTACTAAGGTTTATTTTTTTGCATTGTGTGAATTTTTTTGTTTGAAAAGTTTGTATGGGGCAAAAGTTTGCTTTTGGTTTACAGCGCTTATGTTGCAAGTTTTCATTACCATCATGACATGTTTCATATAGTTAAATGCTGACATGTTTCATTGTAGGTACCCTAAACAAATGACGAGCCGCAGAAGACCAAGCGATGAGGGCAATGAGTCACTTGAGAGACGCACCAAGCATAGGCAAGAGCGGCCTTCTTCGTCAAGGCGACAAGACGAAGAGCCTGATACTGTTGACCTCCCG
This sequence comes from Gastrolobium bilobum, assembly GCF_033153095.1. Taxonomy (NCBI): domain Eukaryota; kingdom Viridiplantae; phylum Streptophyta; class Magnoliopsida; order Fabales; family Fabaceae; genus Gastrolobium; species Gastrolobium bilobum. The sequence goes on along the minus strand of NW_026896308.1, from coordinate 57,845 downwards.
TATGGGTATCTGTTTGAGGACGACCCTGTCGTCCACGCTTCATTCGTACGTGACCATTTGAACCGGCCGTTATTTCCCGCAGTGTTATCTGACTTATGACATGTGCAGGTGCAGATAAATCGACTACTCTTTCTTCATGACCAAAATACGGTTCACTTCTTGTATGCATGGGTGCAGATGAAGATTGACCACAATCTAATTCAACATATATCTCAATAAAATTTTGAAATTTTCGGTCAACAATTGCATCTATGACACATTCGACATCTTCATCATCACATATATCGTTACCAATGTAGTAAATAGCATCCTTACCAACTGTTGTCTCTACCCTGGCAATCATCCGTTGAACGCATTGGCTGCCTTGCAAACCCAATTTTTGCTGAATTCTCTCCTTTAACTCATTGTATGTAGTGCCCCGTTTGATTTTCAACATTTTCGTTTTTCCTTCAAATTGAACACCATTGGGGCCTTCATAATGCTTTCCATCATAGTAGATCATTGTCACATACATGTTTGGACTTGTGCTCATCTTCCTCACGAAATTGGGACTTGGGTTCTGAAATTGGGGGTTTGGGTTCGGATTTTGGGGTTTGGAATTGGGCAATGACAATGATTTCACAATATTAGGTCTGTAGAGATGGTGGGATGAAATACAATCGGATTGAGAGGATTACACATGAACAAAGGGAGCTATTTAGGTTTACACAACAACAACAATCGAAATGAGACCGAAAACATGGAAAATATAGGGTTTCAGTCGACATTTAGTCGACTAAATATCGATACTTAGTCGACTAAATATCCCAAAAATGTAGTCGATTAAGATGATTTTTTAGTCGACTAAATTTGCGGTAGTCCACTTTCTGAAGATTGACCATTTGCTCGACTAAAACAGCAAGGTAGTCGACTAAACGGGGGCAGGTTGGTGGATAGTTCTTGATCAGGGGCAAATTAGTTATTAATTAATTAATGAGGGGCAAAAGGGTCAAAAAGCCATCATTCTTGACTAATTTTTTATTTTGAATACAAAATTTACACTAATTATTACTTAGCTTAGTCACCAATTCAAAAAAAAAGAAAAAAAAAAGCAAAGAAAAATCACAAAAATAATGCACAAGTGACGACAAAACAAACACAAATCCTTCTCAGTCCTTTTCTCCCAAACTATCAACCGTCCCTAATCGACATAGAAGTAGAAACAAAATTCAATCAAAAAGTAAATTACTATAAAAATGAAAGACAATAAATAAGTTAAAATTAGAAAAATGGAAATCAAAATACTGGTGACACGTATCAGTTACCTATCCTTTTCTCGCGACCCAATCACCCACGCCTATTATTATTTATTTATTTGTTTATTTTTATTATTTTTCTTTCTTTCAACTCCTATCCTCCTTCAAAAATTCTAATCAAATAAAAAATAATAATTACACCAATCATTATATTTATTTATTGAGAAGGAATTAATTTATATTAACGAAAAAATAAATACTCTCATATTTATTCTAAAGATTCCATGAGCCTGTTTGTTTAACCTTTTAAAAAAGTAAAAAAAATTATGTCTTATTTATTTTAAAAGTATTTTTTTTTATAAAAGTTAAAGTTATTTAAATTTTTTAAATTTGTTTTTTTTTTTAAAGCTGACATCTAAACAAACTTATAGCGAAAAATGTTTTTATTTTATTTTTCTTAAAAAAACAACTTCCAGGAAAAAAAAAATCCATCTAAATAGCTCTATGTTTCTCTAAAAATAAAAGGGTAAATACTTTTTTAGTCTTCAATAAAATATACGGAACCCATTTTAATCCATTCAAAAAAATCAACTTGTAATTCTTCTGAAATTTTAATTTTTAAAATTATGATTCTTCAGAAATTAAAAAAAATCTATATTAATCTCTAAAAAAAACTAATATAAATATTTTCTTTTAAGGAATTAAAATGAGTTTTATATTTTTTATTGAGGATCCAAAATAGTATTTATAATAAAATTCTCATTCAATATAAACGACACCGTTTTTAAATTTGAAAAAAAAGAGTGAAGTGCATCTTGAAAAATTCATGTTACAAAATTTTCAAAGTATTCCTTATTTTTTATTTATTCTTAAGCTCAAAACGATATTAATTTGAAAGTTCAGAGATGACTTAATCTCGTTAATAGAAATAACCTAAATAGCACCGATATGACACGTGACACGTGACACGACACTTTGATACGTCAATCCTAAAAAATTATGAATTTGGAGACGTTAGGACACGTTTTAATATTAAATAATATTTTTAATTTATATAGTGTATATTTCATTTAATATTTAATAATTTAACAAAAAAATGAAACTAAATTAATAATATCCATCAACACGTTATAAAGATAGAAGCTTTAATAAAAAAATAAAAACTGGGATGAGAGAGATATAGTATCAGATAGAGAGATCAAATCATATTAGAGAGAGATCAGAGACAAGGAGATACAACAAGAGCGTGATAGGAATTGACAACAATGATGCTGAGATGATCTCTTATCTACTTAAGGGAAAAAAGACAAAAAAATAAAATTGATATGATCAGGTGGAAGCTTTATTAATATATTTTAATTTTTTAAAAAAATAATTTTTTTCAAAAAAAAATTAAAAAATTAAAATTAAAAAAATTACGAAAATGTCATTTGACCGTGTCGGACACGGTCAAATTCGCGTGTCAAAATGGTCAATGTGTCGGAAAAAATTGACCGCATATCCGACACCGTATCGAAGCGTGTCGGAGATTATAAGTCTCCGTTCTTCCTTGGAAATAACAGTTCAAAATGATAATAAAAATTAATTTCACAATTGTGTAAGTTGCGTGCGTACCCTTATTTATATTTATTCTTTAATTTGCATTTCTGAGTTGAAATTGATACAGCTCCTTCCAGCAAACAAACAAAGGTTTGTGATTCATTTTCCTTTGCATCGTTTGAAATCTGAAAATTTCTCTAAATTTCTTTTTTTTTTGTCTTTTTTTTTTTCCTTTCGTTTTCTGATAACAACGACTTTTGGGTGTTTGTTGTATAATTCTTATGCAATTATTGTCACATTCTAGATGAATTTGAGAAACTATCGTTAAAAAGAAAAGAAAAGAAAGAATGCAAAGAAAGAATGCCCTTGAGTTATTTACATGATATTGGAGATTATTTTATTGGAACCCTGAATTCTGGGTTGTCTATAGGTATTTAATTTCTAGATGAATTTGGGAAAATTGTTCTTTTTTTTTAAATGCCCTTAATTTCATTTGTATGATTTTTTTTTTTATTATTATTATTTTTTTTTTGGGGAGGGGAGGGTATTCTATTGGAACCCTAATTCTTTGTTGTCTATAAGTGATTATTTATCAGTTTTAGTATTTGCCATCTTTTTCATAGGGTTCATAGGAATAGCTAATTGGTGCACATGTCAATCATGGTTATATGGTTTTCCAATTACTGAAACGTCGTTAGTTATAAAATTGAATAATATTTTCGTTGCTTGTTTTCCATCATTACTTAACGCAGTGATCCTTGTTAGGTGATAGTTTAACTCTCTGGAAATTATAGGCTGGTTAGACTGGTTGCTGAATTTCATTTTACTGGTGGTTGTTTTTCTCTTCTTTTTTTTTTTTTTTGTTGGTTTTATTTATTTATGTATTTAACTTTGGGACTCAAGTGTTGTTGCTCACACTAGACTGTTGTTTGCCTCAGATTTTTCTAAATTTTCTCCTCTATTGTTATCATAGGTTCTGATTTGTTGGGCACAACATGTCAAACCGCCAATCGGACGATAACGAACATAGGGCGGATGAATACGAAATGGAAGATGTAGAAGATGATATGGATGATGGATCTATTAATAGAGAAATAGAGTCTGATGTTGATGAATATGATGACTCGGTTTGTAATGTGCTTGTTCTTATATTTTGCAGCTTGTCCTGTTTTATGACTATGATGTTGATTAGTATGTTTTGTATTAAGATTACTCATTTTCGATTCGTGGTTGAGTCACTCTTCCTCCTACTTGATTGATTCATCAAGCTTGTCAACTGTGTATAGAGTTATGTTTGTATTTCTAGGAGTAATATTGTAGTGATGTTGCAGAGTAGTAAGGTGGTAGACACCACAGCTGCTCAATCCAGAAGAGGACAGGACATCCAGGGAATTCCTTGGGATAGGCTTAGCATCACTAGGGAAAGGTATCGGCAAACCAGGCTTGAGCAATACAAGAATTATGAAAATATCCCCAATTCAGGGGACAGGTCGGGGAAGGTAATGATTTGGCCCTTTTTCTTTTTCATATTTTAGAGAAATTTTTCCTCAATCATGTCATTTGTTAGAAGGATAATACCATCTTGACCTGTCTATTATTTTCTATCACAATCAGGATTGCAAAAACACCAAAAAAGGATACTCATATTATGAGTTCCGAAAAAATTCAAGATCAGTAAAGCCAACAATTCTTCATTTTCAGGTGAGTTTATTCTACTCTGGTTTTCATAAAACTTTAAGGGTGCACCATGACTTTTTGCTGCATGTTGGCTCTGTTTATTCTATTTATATGAAGTTATGAACATAATTACTGTCAGAGAAATACTAAACCAAAAGTTCAAACTTATAAGTGAAGTCTGAAGAAGGGCTCTTATGTATAAACCCTCCCCTTCAATGAAAGCCTTCTGAACTTGAAACGAGAACAAAATATGAGCTTACCATTACTATTACTACAAATTGTCTCTACCTTAGACACCTTATGTTGAAGTTAATAACAAGAATAGGAAAAGAAGGTGCAGTCTCTAGGTCTCTTGCCTAAAGAATTTTGGCAAGGAGTTGTATTTGACAATAGATGAATTGCACTTTTGGTTCCCATAGTTTCAGAATAGTTGCATTTGGTTAAATGTAGACCCCTTTGTTCCTTCCAAACCTCGGAATGGACACATGAGAAAATCCTTAAAATCTTTTAACAGATTGAAAATTAAAAAAAGAAAAAAGAAAAAAGAAATGCCTTTTGGTCTACACCTCTGATATCTAGCTGCAGACTCTGTAAAAATACTTCATTGCTGGTCTGTGAATCAGCAGGAGATATGACTCGGAGATTGGTAGAGAGAGCTTTGTGTAGTCTGCAAAGCTGCAACATGTGGTTAATATTATGTCAAAGTAGCCTAATCTGTTCATAGGATGCAAATCTCAAACAGCTCGGCATAGGCTTTGAAGAGATAGGATCTCATCATTTCTGACTCGCCTTTTTTTAATGATTATGCAGTTGAGGAATTTGGTTTGGGCTACATCGAAGCATGATGTATACGTTATGTCACAGTTTTCAGTAATGCATTGGTCTTCTTTGACTTGCACAAGGTCAGAGGTACTCAATGTTTCAGGACACATTGCTCCATCAGAGGTGAATTTCTCTTTTAATTATGTTTGTTTAATTGAATATGACATCCTTCTTCTTATTCATTGTAAATATATGATAAAATTGATCAATCTTGGTCATAATCTTCCAAGTTGTCAATTTTCATTGTCAGAAACATCCTGGAAGTCTCTTGGAGGGATTTATGTACACTCAAGTCAGTACACTTGCAGTAAAAGAGAAGCTTCTAGTTGCCGGAGGATTTCAGGGTGAACTTATTTGTAAGGTAAATTAGATGATTTGCTTGTGTTTTTAGGAATGTCTACTTTTGTAATCTGTAGTGGTTGCAGTAGTAAGTGTAAATTGTGCTCCTGGACCTCAGGGCATTTTATGAAACATTTTAAGAAAACTTAAAAAATTCTATGTATACCTTGCTTACATACACAAAAAATTGACTTACATATGGTGATGAGTAGATTTTTTGGGTAATATTATAGACCAATTATATGTTGAGCTTAGGAATATACTCAGTCTTTAGAAATTAATATAGAGGTGTACTTGTTCCTCTTATTTTCTTCCTGAGCAATGGAGTTTTTAGTGTCGCTTCCTTTTTCTTTCATTATTCCTTTCTTTTTTCAGCTTCTCTTCTCAAGCACTGTTTGGATTATCTTTTCATTCATGTTTAGATTATTGCTACCAGACTCTAGTGCTTTTTTTTCTAGTTATTCTGCCGGATGCTGCTAACTTTTCCCTCATAGAATTTGTTCTTGGTTTTATAACCATTAACGGAATATCGAAGATTTGACCTCCTTCTTTGTTACTGGAATGCAGCACCTTGATCGACCTGGTATTAGCTTTTGCTCAAGGACCACTTATGATGATAATGCCATTACCAATGCCATTGAGATTTATGCTAGTCCTAGGTATATAAATTTCCTTCTCCTGGTGTTTTTTTTATTTCCTTGGAGGATATAGGTACCAAGTTTAATGAACTTGCTTTCTGATTTTTAGTGGTGCAGTTCATTTCACAGCCTCCAATAATGATTGTGGAGTCAGAGACTTCGATATGGAGAAATTTCAGCTTTCTAAGCATTTTCGTTTTCCATGGCCAGTGAATGTGAGTCCCTGAGATTTAGTTCTTATCTTTTATTTTCCTCTGCCTTCTTAAGATCTATAACTGGATACTTTACTTTGGTTCCTTCAGAAATTGCATTTCCGTTTCTTCTTATCACTTATGAAACATGGCTTACACATTGGCAGTATGGATGAGGCGGTGATGTCTATTCCCACTCGTCTCTAACTACTTTTATTCTTAATGTCAACACAATTTTAAGAAACAATAGACAAAAGGGAGTGCCAATAACTCTGCTTTTTGGAATATGCTCGTATAACAAGCCACTAGTAATCAGGATAATCTTTCAGTTGGATAATTCTCTTGTCATGATATTGTTTTCTTAGCATTCCTTTGCTTTCTATTTATTTTCATATCTTTTGTCCCCCTTCTTTTGCTGCAGCATACTTCTCTCAGTCCCAATGGTAAACTACTACTAATTGTTGGAGACAGCCCCGAAGGCATGTTGGTGGACTCCCAAAATGGAAAAGTAGTACTCTACTCCCTTTTTGGTTAATAATCACTTAACTCTTATTTAGTTGTATCCTAACAGAGCTTATATTGGAAAATCTTGCTAATCTGCTTTTCTTTATTTTGCAGACAATTGTTCCCTTATCTGGGCACTTAGATTTCTCATTTGCAGCATCATGGCATCCTGATGGTGTGACCTTTGCTACTGGAAACCAGGACAAAACCTGCCGGATTTGGGACTTGCGGAATTTATCCAAGTCAGTAGCTGTGCTAAAGGGTAACCTCGGAGCCATCCGATCAATCCGGTATACATCTGATGGCCAGTATATGGCTGTGGCAGAGCCTGCAGATTTTGTGCATGTCTATGACGTGAAAAGTGGGTATGAAAAGGAACAGGAAATCGATTTCTTTGGTGAGACATCAGGCATATCTTTCAGTCCAGACACTGAGTCCCTTTTTATTGGGGTTTGGGATCACACTTATGGTAGCCTTCTTGAGTATGGCCGCCACCGGAATTACTCTTACCTTGATTCACTGATATAAGTTGAAAACTGTTCTCAATTTGTTGCAGTGGTAGGGAGTGTTTATATAAGTGTGTGCAAAGCATGGAGATGTACAGGAGTTTAGGAGAGAACATATAAATCATGATGTTACTTGGTTTTAGTTCATGGACTTGTCTTGTTAACGTTTGATTGGAACATAGGGAATTATTCAAGGGAAAAAAAATGATGTTTGCTCATTGAGGATATAGGTTTTTTTTTAAAATAATAACAGATGCTTAACAAGTGAGCTTCGAAGGTCAGAAAAATAGGCATTGAATAGAAGTTGTCATTACCCCTCTTGTCCTTGAGTGCCAAGATCTTAGGTGATGCAATTGAATGAGCAGTGAACTTTACATAGTAAAAACTAGGAGGCGTAGCTAAATTTTTTTTATCGGGGAGTTATAATTGCCATATTTTTGGTAAAGTGAGATTTTCGGGAATATTATAAAAAAATTATTTGGTAGGCTAAAATATTATCAAAAAAATTAGATACATTTATTGAATCTATATTTGGTTGATGATAAAATATTATTTAGAAGATATGGTGAATTTGTCAAACTAACTTCAACTTTTCAAAACAACAAAATTGAATTGCGATGGAGGGTACTTTTGTCTGAAAATTCACTCAACATAATCCCATCCACCAAGATTCCCGTAATTCCACGTTTGTGATGACATTTTTTTTTTTGTATAACTTTGAGGGATCTCCATTCAATCTCTGACGATCACCTTATCTTCAGAATACTGTCCTAAAGGTTAACTCCTCATTGGAACAGCGGATGCACTGAGTTTTTCCATTGGAGAAAGGATGAGACTAATCTTTTATTCGAGGAGAAAGTCTTGTCCTTTGGTCCTCAAAGATTTTTTAAGAATTTGCTTGAGATAAGATTTGAATCCTTGGCTCAAGAAGATCCTTGGGAGCTCAATTGTCAATTGAGCAACATTTGAAGGTTAAAATGTGTCAAAATTTAATAAAAATGGTCTTAGATTAGTCTAATAATAGCATTATTTGTTGGGATGTTTATGAGTTAATTCAAATTCAGGGAAAGTAAAATTTTCACAATAAATTTTAGAATTCCTCCTACCAAACATGGTAAAATTAGAATGCTGGAATAACTTTTCCCGGGAAAAAAAAATTGCCCACCTACCAAACAATGCCTAAAAGAGATATTCCTTGTTCAAGCAAGTTTAAAATTTGGCCATGCTTTCATTCTCAAAAGTCATGCATGAAACACAAACAAAGAATGATTAAAGCCGAAAGAAATAGAGGCACATACACTAGTTAAAATAGATTATTGAATTATGTTTAGATTTATAAATAAAATATTGATAAATTTTAAGGAAAGGCTATAGTTACTACTTTTTTTCTTACTACTTGTTACTACTAAATCTTAACCGTTGATTTCCGTCAATCTAACGGTTATAATTTATTGGGTCATATTTATTAATTAATTATTAATTCTAATAAATTATAACCGTTAGATTGACAAAAATCAACGGTTAAGATTTGGTAGTAACAAGTAGTAAGAAAAAAGATAATAACTATAACCTCCCTAAATTTTATAAGGCTAAAATGCTTCTTATGTCATAGCAAAAATCATCTTCTTCTGCTACTCTCACATTAAAAAACGGGCCGTTTCTTTTCCTTTATTTTTTATTTTTTCTAAAAACGGCAGGGCCCATTTTTCTTGAGTTAGCTGCAAAAAAAATTATTCTACAGTGGCCGAAGAAGTATAAAGCCCATTTTATAATGGGCATGTCAATTTTAATCTGTGTTCTCATTTAAAAATATGGAATCTAAACTGTCACTTCTATTAATTAAAAGTGATTTTTCATGGGGTGGATCTTTTTATGTGAATTCATATGATCAATGAAAAGTTTTTAATCATTGATAAATAAATCAGTGATTATTTTTTCTCATCTTATATTCCAATATTTTTTTTCTTTTGTATTTTTTCACTGTTTTTTTTTTTTGGCAAGCTGTAATTGTTCACTGTTAATTTGTCTATTAATGGTTTAAAATCTTTTACGCGAAATCAGCATTTTGTTTTCTATTTTAAATATTAAGCTTGCAAATTGAATTACAGCCCAAGTTCATCGACGCACAATATTAACTGATCTATTATAATTTTTATTGTCAAATCCATTTCGCATTGTATCTCTGCGCCTTCTGTGGATTTTTTTTTTTTTTACACCAATTATTTCTCAACAACCATATAATTCAGTTCCTTTCATTCACAAGGGCTCTAAAAACTATCTTGTATTAATAGATAATTTTTTTTTTTTATCCTTATGAAGTTTAAGTCAAAAGAAAGACAAATAATATTACAAAAAAAAGAGAGAAAGAAAGACAAATAAAATTCCTATCTTCAAGTCAAAGCTAGATAGATAGTTCAACTTGCAAAATAAAATCTTGAATTATTAACAATCCTGATTTTAGTCATATATAACTATAGGTAACATTACATCATCATCGTGTGGTCTTCGCAAGCAATGTTACATTCAACTTGCAAAATAAGTTCAACAATTATGTATGTTTAGTTTACTCGGCCTTAATTACTTTTTTAAAGCTTTTTTTGATATTCTCGTAAGTTTTGGCTCTTTGAATTGATTATGAGATTAATCGAAAATATAGAAAAAATCAGAGATAAAAATATTTAAACATCTTTAAAAAATAACTTACGTGGAGCAAAGTGAGATCTTTTTCTTTCCACTTGTATAGTTGCTACCAATTTACCTACGTTCAACAATTTAAAACTACAAAGAAAGCAAGAAAATATATGTGATCCAAGACTAACCAATAGAACCAAGCCAAGTAATCAGCCAAATCTATATTCCATGGTTCACAATCACAAAGCACCTTATCTATTTCTTCAACCACCCCTTTTCATAGTATATGATCCCATCTCATCTTCTGTACTGCACAAATCTCTTGTCATAGTTTTATCTCCAAGTCTAGTAGCACAAACTCCACAAAACCAAAAATGGCAGCCTCAGCATCATCCATGATATCAACTCATCATGCCTTATCATCCACCATCCAAAAGCACCAAATCCATCATCACCTGAAGCCATCCAACGTGTGCTTCCAAGGTCTGAGACCTCTCACGAGGTCCACAACCTCAACCAAAGTGAGCACCTTCACCCCCAACAAAAGGGTTGCTAATGGGGTTGTGAGAGCAGAACTCAACTCTGCATTGGTCATAAGCTTGAGCACTGGCCTATCCCTTTTCTTGGGTAGGTTTGTGTTTTTCAACTTCCAAAGGGAGAATGTGGCAAAACAAGGTTTGCCTGAGCAGAATGGTCTCACACACTTTGAGGCTGGAGACACACGTGCCAAGGAGTATGTTAGTCTCCTCAAATCCAATGACCCTGTTGGCTTCAACATTGTTGATGTCTTGGCTTGGGGTTCCATAGGTCACATTGTTGCTTATTATATCTTGGCTACATCCAGCAATGGCTATGACCCTAAATTCTTTGGTTGATCTTGTTCCATTATGTGTTCCTTTCTCTCTTTATCTTTCTTGGTAGTTTGTAATGTGATGTATAGTTTCTATGTAAGATTCAACAAATCCAGCACCTCAGGTTGTACTATGCTAATTTGGTTTGGGTAGCAGATGCTATGATTAATGGAAAATGGGACTTCTCTCTATGTTGAATTATATTAATTTTGTTCTGCTGTTTATTTATTTTTTTGGTATAAAATATATTTATATATTCCTCTGCATAATCATGTGTAAAATTATGTGTTTGAGAACTGTATGATTTGTGTTTGAATTTAAGAATCTTTATTTGGTAGACAATTCTACTACAAATTTTCTATTATATATGCCCAGGCCTTGAAACAGACCCTCATCCACTAATCTTTAGAGCTTTTGCTTTTGGAATCCATTTTTCCCCTCTCGAAATACCAAATGTTATTCATTTATTTTTGGTAGAAATCGGCTATAGTTATGTCATTAAAACATTCAGCAATTTGACAGCACCTTGTCAGGTATTTGAGAAGGAGAAGAATTTCAGTGGTACACATTGTTACATAATTTAAGGTTATATGAGATAAAGTTGTTTACATCTAGCTATGTCGATTAGTGGACTATCTATTTGTGTCAAGGCGTGAAATCTGTGTTTTCTAAAGTTATGAACATGCAAAATAAACAGAAGAGTTCTTGAATATTTTAAATCATTTAACAAACGGCATATGCTTGCATCAACTCAAATCTACGGAGCTGTTCTAGCTTGCTTCTGTAGGTGTTTTTCCTTCTTTTATAAGATTACTTTTCTTTATTTGGTCAAGTAATTTGTGCATGGTATAATTTATTCAAACACGAAACTGCTACTACTTAGTAACTGACTAACCACTCTCCGTTAAACCTCAATCAGCGAGAGTAGAGGTGAGGGCAATTCTTTCATATCTGCAAATCATCTTTACCACTCTTAAATCATGCTACTACCCAATTTTGAACATTTCCTGCTATCATGGTGATTATTTGTCATTTCAACACCCCTTGCTTTTTAAACTTTTTTCCATCATGTGGAACAATGAGTAACTTCCACCATAAATTATTATTATTTTTTAGAAAGAGATATCGACCTTATCCATACTGATACAATCAACAACAATCAAGTGAGGAATATCTGTATATTATTGAAATCCTACGGCAATTCGAGGTTGCCGACAACTCCAGAAAAGTTTTTAGGGAAGAAGATGAGAATTCAACTACAATTGATCAGATACCCTCTACTGTAATGCTACTACAATTATAAAGAAACAACCATATTTCTATTGGGCTCCTCTACTGGCCCACGAATACAAGTAATGACTTTCCTCTCCTTATCTATTCTATTCTTCTCTCAGAATAGGCTACTGGGCCTCATCCCTTTTGGCCCACTAGCTTCATCAAATAATCTTTGGTCCACTTGGATCTCACCCTGATCCTAGCTCCCTTGCGTTGACTCTCTGTTCCACTATTGGTCTCCTTCTCTCTCTGTTTGGTCTCATTCATCTCCTCTTTGTGTTCACCGCTTCCTATCTTGTCGCCGCCTCCCATCTCTGGCTTTATATGTCCCATGTTCGTATCCGCCCTTAAAGACTCGATCTTGCCCACAAGATCTAACAAAGGATAAGCTTGCATGAACTCAGAAACCGACATCCAAGAAGCATCTTCCAACGGCAACCCAGTCCATTGGACCAAAACTTGCAGATCGGAGCTGTTGTTCCTTTGTATGGTTCGCGAGCTGACGATGGCCAACGGTTCAGTCACGGGGTGGTTGTCCCAAGCCACTGGTGGTAGTGAAAGAGGGTGAAAAATTGGATTTTTACGGAACTCCTTCAATAAGGAAACATGGAACACAGGATGGATGCGTGATGATTCCGGCAGGGTTAAATGGTAGGCCACGGGCCCGATCCGCTCGGCAATCGGAAAGGGGCCATAGTATCTTCTCCGAAGCTTGGAAAAGGTTTGGTTCCAGAGCGATTTCTGGCGGTATGGCTGGAGTTTGACCAATACCTGGTCCCCAATGTCAAACTGGACATCACAACGGTGTTTATCAGCCTGAGTCTTCATTCGATGGCGCATACGGTGCAGATTATCGCGGAGCTGTCTGAGTATGGTGTCTCTTTGGTTCAACAAGGCGTCCACGACTTCGATGGTGGTAGCCGTTCCGTCGTAGGGCTGTACTGGTGGTGGCAAGTGCCCATATAGCACTTGGAAGGGACTAAACCCAATGGAAGAGTGAAATGACGAATTGTAAGAAAACTACGCCCAAGGTAAGTACTGAATCCAGTTCTTTGGATTGTCCATTGTGTAGCAGCGCAAATACTGTTCTAACCCACGATTTGTGACCTCGGTCTGACCGTCACTCTCAGGATGATTTGCGGTGCTGAAGTGCAATTGTGTGCCACCCAGCCTCGAGAGCTCTTGCCAGAACTTACTGATGAACACCCCGATCTCTATCGGAGACGATGGAACGCGGAATGCCATGGTGACGACAAACATCCGATACAAAAAAGGAGGCCACTTTCGTTGCTGAGAAATTTCCTGTTAAGGGAGAAAAATATGCGTACTTGGAAAGGCGGTCCACAACAACCATTACAACAGTCTTTCCTTCGGACGGTGGCAGGCCGACGATGAAATCCATGGACAGATCTTCCCAAACTGCCTTTGGAATGGTTAACAGTTGGAGAAGACCTGCAGGTGACATAGGTTGATACTTTGTTACTTGGCAGGTGGGACAGGTTCGCACAAATTCCTGCACATTGAACTTCATATTGGGCCAAAAGTAGTGGGTGGAGATGCGATGCAATGTCTTCCTGATGCCTCCATGGCCACCCGCCACAGTAGAATAGAATTCATGTAATAAGGAGGTGCGAATGTCAGAGGTACTGGCTACCACAATTCGCCCTTTAAAAAAAATCAAGCCATCCTTAGAAGTATAATTTTCAAACCCATCTTTCTTTTCTTCTATGGCCTGGGCAATTTTACACAGCTCTAATTTTTCTTGGACTTCTCGTCGGATGGAATCCAATAAAGGGTTAATGCGAGTGGTTAAGGCCAATAGTTGGGACTCTGCCACGTCAGTCTTTGATTCCCCTTCGTCGATCCGAGACAAGGCATCAGCTACCTTGTTGATAGCGCCTGGATGATATTCAATGGTATAATCATATCCCAGTAATTTAACCAGAAAACGTTGTTGTTCTGGTGTCTATATTACTTGAGCCATTAGTTCCCTGATGCTATGTTGATATGTTCTAATTGTAAATTTACTGCCTAGCAGGTATAGCCGGAATTTGGCTACTCCCTCCGTGATAGCAAAAAGCTCCCTGACGTAGGTGGAGGATTGTTGCATCTTAGGGGAAAGCTTACGGCTGAAATACGCAATTGGCCTATTATCTTAACTGAGCACCGCACCAAAGCCTATTCCGGAAGCATCAGTGGTGAGCACAAAAGGCTTGCTGAAGTCCGGTAAGGCCAATACGGGTGGTGTAACACCCCGTGTTAACCCGGTTTGTTAACATGTCATCGTATTAAGCCACACTTAATTTAAAAATACGGAATATCTTTTTTCTTTTCAATTATGACGTCATTATACTTAGCCAAGTTGATTACTTAATCATTTTCATAAAACATCGCCTGTATGTAAATTGCAAAAGACATCTAACGAAAATACCTCATTAATTAAACAACATAAATATATCTCTAGTCACGGAACTACAATACGTAGACCGGACAAATCCTGATAGTTTATACAACTCCAACTAAAAGTACTAACGACCAAGTGGCTTAGACAAACCCCATGCTCATCCAAATAAGACAACAAAGCCCAACATAAGTCTCAACAGAACTAACATAATCAAGAAGCTAATAAAAGAATAGCAACAGACATATCCAGCATCCAATCATAATCAGCATATAAACAACAATATCAGCTAAGCTCCGGCCTCCTGCCGCTAGAGGTCTCAACCCCCGCATTACCTGAACCTGAAACGGTGCCCCAAACGTGGGGTGAGATCTCTAAAAAGAAATCTCAGTAAGACAAGGGGTCCTCAAGGATCTTCCACCCTAAGCTCACTTACATGTGCAATATAAGTTCTAAAGCAGTTCACGCAATATATATATATGTTCCAAAGTCGGTGTAATGCACAGATAACCATGTCATCTGTGTCAATATAATCTACTGGCCAGAGAAAATGCAGGAATACGCCTATTACCCACACATAGTGCAAGGCGCTACTTGCATCCACCCTAGTCTCACCATCTTGTATGACGCTACATACTCAGGTTTACCGTCAAAGTAGAACTACACATGCATATTATAAGGCCCTTACACTTAACAGTTCAACAACATTCCAATCATCAAAGCATGAAAACACAGCATGCATATAAACCATTCCCCTATGGGGTATGGTGGAACCAAACAATGGCTAAACCGAGGACACGAAAGCTTACATTGTAAGCTAGCTATCCAAACCCATAGTCCACACAAGCTCAAAGCCCAAAACACAGCAGATTCACAATCTGTTTCGGATCAACAATATATCAATTGTTAGTATATGGATGTCCTAGAGACAATCTTTTAATTAGATTAGGACATATGTGGACCTTTGTATTGTCGCAAATAAATAAAAGCACTATTTATCCTGTTTCATATTTTGTCTCAATATTACTGTTAATATTTTATATGAGTAACTGGATAAACCCCTTGGAATAAAATAGGTATCTCTTGAGTATCTGTGATGAGATCACGATCATGAGGATTCAAGGATACTGGATATTTATTCCTAATTTTATGTTCCTAGTCTAGAGACACTGAGAATGGGGATCAATGATCTCGGGTAAGACTAGCACGACTTATCTACTTGTATACAGATGCAAGGTAAAGACCTCATGAGCTACAGATATGGAGATGTCTTAGCTAAAGTCGTGGGTGGATCTATACGGGTATAGCTCGCACTGAACAGACCCACAAAAGAGACTCTATGAGGAAATCTCACAGAGAGTATCATTAGAGTAGTCTCTTTATATTCGGGTATGTCTTTCCTTAGACCAGAAATTATTACCTAGACTGTGTTCTAGAAGGCATGCTTTGACTGTATACCTCGTCTGCCTGAAACATGGAGACTCATAGGTATACTGTTGGGCTTGTCCTGAAAGAGCACAGGGCTAGGGTGATAAGCTGAAGGAATTCGTCAAATCTCTGTGAGAGATTAGGTTATCTGTAAACCGGAGAAATCGGGATGACATTTACAGGGACTCGGGAATCTATGCATAGTAAAAGAGATCATGAGATGATCTGCCTTTAGAGTCAGTAAATTGAAGATTCCCTATTTCGAATAAAGTTTACCCTAAACCGCAAGGGTTGATACGCTTCCTTACCCTAGGTTTTATGGGAAGGTAATCGAGACGAAAAGAAATACATACGGCAACCAAATATGTGTAATAGGATGATCAAGTCATTAATCTAACTAGCTCTGGGGCAACAAAGCATTGCTAGTGCTCTGTGTTGTCATTAAATGGGTTGTGGGCTTGTTGGGCCCGAGCCCATTTATGTCGGTGGCTATGTTGGACCTAATGGGTCACACACTAACACCTTAATGTCATGATGATATAGCATTAAAGGTATTGGGCCTAATAATGGTTGTTAACCCAAGATGAAGTTTGGAAGCCCACCTAAGAGGGAGAGGGCGCATGGTATTGTTAATGGGCTTGGATGGTCCAAGACATTACTAATTAATTTAATTAGTTAAATTAATTATCAAATATTTAAATTTTGAATTTTGAATTTGAATTTGAAATTTGAAATTTGAATTTTAAAATTTGAAATTTGAAATTTGAAATTTGAATTTTGAAATTTGAATTTTGAATTTGAAATTTGAATTTGAAATTTGAATTTGAATTTGAATTTAGAATTTAAATGTTTGAACGTTTGAATTTAAATGTTTGAATTCGAATTTGAATTGGCTATGAAAAGTTGTTTCATAACAAAAGGATAAGATGAGATATTGTTGGAACAAATCCCTTGTATCAAGAGAAGATCTATGGAGATCTCCAAGGGCTGATTTGGGGCGCCATTTTGGTGGGAGATGATTGTCATCTTCTCAAACCAACAAACTCCAATCAGATTTGGTTGTTGAGAGAATCAGTGAACTAGTTGGTTCAAACTTGAATGCAACAGCTCAAATGTATCTGGACCCTTTTTGGGCTGAATAGGGGCGCATGAATTGGTGGTCATATGATGACCATTGGTTCAGAATTTTGACTAGATAAAGACCTAGTCTTATGAGGATTCAAATGGGAGGTTGTTGGGATTTTTGAATTGCAACAACTCCACCTTTGTCTCACTCACTTGTGCGCCACTTTCATTATAAGTAAAGTAAAAATTCTGATTTGATACACTAATTCTCTCCCTCTCTTGTGCGCCTAGTTGGTGAGTTCCTCCTTAAGGTTTTTCAAAAGAACCTAGCCAATTCTTTTATATACCATTCCCACTCTTGTGAAGTTTTCATGCTGGAGACTTCACTCTTCTAAACACATATACCTAGCCTCCTTCTTCATCTATTGAGTGCATAGCAAGCCTCTCTATGGTGGTCAATTGGTGGCTTTCAAGAAAGCGTTCTTGCATCTTGACGTGGGTGGTGTGGATCAACGTTAGAGGGTTTGAACCCTTCAAACCTAACACTGATTGTCTTGGAGTTTTCAACTCACAAACAAAGGTAACATCACATGCCATAAAACATGATTCTTGATTGCATGTGTAATTCTGCATATGAAAAATTTTGTTTTTCCCTCTCACATGCTACGGCCTTCAAGGCCATTTTACTTTCATCAATATCCATACTCTACAAGCATACAACATAAAGACAACGCTTCTCTTTTACGTTTTACGTCTTAAGGCTTCTCACAAAGCCACAAGACCTTAATCACTTAGATTAATCATTACAGAAGTTCAACTTCCTCAAACTAGGGTCCACAAACCCCCAATAACCTTCTGTATGAACAATGCAGCTACTGTTCTTCAAAAATCCAGAATATCCGGATATATGTTGGGGCTATATCCGGATATCAATATTAGAATATCATATCCGGATATGCATATCCGGATATCCATATTCGGATATCTCAAAGCCCATATCTAGATATCAATATCCGAATATCATATCCGGATATCCATATCCGGATATTTCGCGACAAAATGCAGTTTCTGCATTTCGCGAGATATCCTTCCAAAGGTTGGGTTTTTCACCCTTTAAAACGTTAAAGCATGCATTTTTACTCTGTTCTAGGTTCATATATCAGTTGGTTACTTGTTTAACTCATCAAACATGCCAAGACACCATCTTTAATCAACTAAACTCATGATCAAAGGTTCAACACTTACCCAAGGCTTCAAACTCAGAAAAAGAAGGCTCTTGGAGCTCACTTGAAGCTCCCAAAGATGCAGACCAAGAAGGTGCACGAAAATGGCACACAAGATGAGTTCTTTCTTCACAAAGGTGACACTTTGAAGCTCAAAATGCCATCACCAAGGTTCCCACAACCCAACTCTCAAACTCAACTCTCAAAACTGACTTCAAGAACTCAGAATATGCACCCTCACCCCCTCACAATGATAGCTCTCAAGTGTATACAAGCTCAAAGGTGAAGAACTCAAGTAAAGGTAACAACTTGGTCAAGAAAATGGTGAAGGGAGACAATAGAACCAAGCACCAGCTGACCAGCCCCTCAAGAGTCACATATGAAGAGTGTATGGCCTAGGGTTTAGTGTCAAACTAATGCATATATAGTCACTTAACAATTAAACACACATTATTATCATAAATAGCTACGCTTAGCATTTTAATCTCAAACTCAGGATTCTGAACCTACTCAATTTTAGAAGATTTATCATATTTTTCTTATATTTTTCGCAGCACCTTTCCGGTACGCACTTTTCCATAGCCAATATCAGTTCTGGCATCATTTCTCATTATTTTAACTTGAAACTTGTTTTACAAGTCCTATATATTATTCTAAGAATATCCATGCACTTATTATAATTTTTCGGGATACTTTTTCGGTACGCATTTATACCGAGTAGCAGAACCGGTATCTGCACTTTTCGTCCGAAAAGCGACTTTCAGCATTCTTAATCACTTTCTATATTTATTTAAGTCTTCTCATAATTATTAGGGTCAATTATGGAATTATTTCCTAATTCTCATATTTATATAATTAATTTTCTTAATTAATGGTGCAGGTTCTTACGTTCACCTCACCTTTTTAGGATTTTGTCCTCAAAATCAGAAATATACCTATCTTGAAGCGCAGGATACTGCCGGAGAAGCTCGTCCTCTCGCTCCCAGAATTACCCTTTAGGAATTCTTCCCGTTCATCGTATTTCGACCATCGAAACGATCATTCTCCTCAGCTGCTTCTCGCCACGATCGAAAATTTTGAGTGGTCGACGGGAGATCTTCAGGTTCTCTCGAACCTCCACGACGTTCGATTGCACCATGTGCGAAGGATCCGCTACAGACTTGCGAAGTTGAGACACGTAAGACACGTCGTGGGTGCTGGCCAAGTTCGGAGGCAAGGCAAACCGGTAGGCAATAGGTCCTACTCTACCACGTAACTGGTATGGCCCAAAGAATCGCGGGCTCAGCTTCCTCACTCCGGGTGCCCGAACAACACCTGTGACAGTGAAAGTATCACAACACGTGCTCACCCTTATTGAACTCCAGTGGATGATGCTTAACATCAACGTAGTTCTCCTGGCGATACTGCGCCTGCTTCAGCTTTCCTCTTTTCTCTGATCATCTGACTCGGCTGGTGGTAAATTGGACAAGGTCCAAGCCAAACAACTCTTTATCTCCAACCTCAGACCAACAGGTAGGAGTTCTACACCTCCTACCAAACAGCGCCTAGTAGGGTTCCATGCCCATGCTAGCAAGGAAAACACAATTGCACACCAACTCAACCGATGGCAGGTACCTATCCCATGCTGAGCCCTGCACCAAAGTGCAAGCTCTCAACATGTCCTCCAAGACCTGGATGGTCCGCTCAGTCTGTACAGCAGTCTGAGGGTGATAGGTTGTACTCAGTAGCAACTGAGTCCCAAAAGCTCTCTGCAGCGCCTCCCTGAATCGAGATGTGAACTTTGGGTCCCTATCACTTATGATAATCTCGGGCATCCCGTGAAGCCTCACGATCTCGCGAACTACAGTTTGGCCAACTGCTTTGACGAGAAGCTCACCTTTACCGGAAGAAAATGGGCAGACTTGACAATTTGTCCACAATGACCCAAAAAGAGTCAATACCAGCCTGAGTCTTAGGCCAACCCATCACGAAGTTCATGGAAATACTTTCCCACTTCCACTACAGTACCTCAAAAGGTTGAAGCTTACCAAACGGCTTCTCGTGTTCATTCTCTTCACCTTCAGGCGTCACGACAAAAGACACGCATAAACAATGTCCTTCCTCATTCCAGGACACACCGTCCTGGTTCTTCTCCAAAAGCTCATTCTCGACTCTCATAGTCTCAATTTTGAGAAGTGCATCCTCAAACAAGGAAGTCACCTTCAAATCTTGAAACTCCTTATTGACATCCGAATACCAAACGATTTTATGGGATCACCAGTCACCTTCTCAAAAAAGTGACCTGACCCCACAACTCAAAACTACGCAACACACGAGTGAGTTTGGTCTTATTCCATGACTCTAACCTCAACAAGACTTACAATTTATAAACAATATCTTCCAAATAAATTCATATTCATTTCACTGTACTAAATCATCATCATGTTCATTTCAACCAATACATGTTAGTTAACATACTCATTTACATAGTAACGTACCTCAGTTCACGTACACCTGCAAAATTTTCAATTCAGTAACATAATAAACAAAAAACTCTAAGTAACGGTATACCTCAATCTCCATGGTATCTGCAAAATCGAGAGTAAGTCAAAGGTGAAATAACATTGATATATTACCACAGTTCATCGTACTCATATCATGCTTAACACTATCCATGGTGTTAACATGCCAACTACTCAAGACACATATCAATAATCACAAAATCCTAGAGTCATGGAGACCACTCAACTCCCAACTACTTGTACATGCACTGCCTCGCATACACAAGATTACGCGTGGGCTTGCCACAATTCCAAGTGTTCCACACTCAGTTTCCCTAAAGAGAAGTTCACATTCTCAAACAAAGCACCATCACGGTTAAGTAATGGCGTAAGGCATCTTGCCTTACGACAAAATGACCAGTGCTCCCATGGAGACACGCTCGGTCGAATGAAGTCTTTCGCCGAAAGACTCCCAACAAAATTTCTTCAACTCAGCCAATTCTGGCGGAACATCCGGTATGGAGCTAATGCAATAGACCTCACACATGGCAATAATTCAATGAAGAACGCTATCTCCCACTGTGGCTGACACTCAATAATCTCCTCAGGAAGCACCTCAAGGAATTCCTTCACCACAGGAATGCTAGTGAGATCCTCCTGTGTCCCACTCGCCAAACCTCCCAACATGACATAACTAATGTTCCTGCTCACAAGGCTCTCCTAGCCCGCAGCAATGAGATAAAAGGCGAGGAACTGACTGTGGAACCACACAGAGACATCATCACCCGCTAGGCACAACAATCTATCAATCATCACACAACTATTGGATAATCCATCCACGCCAAGGATGATTTCCAAACTTAGTCATTGGTAATCCCATTCGATCTACCGAGAACTCACGACCACCCCACTAAAGCACGACATCTCGATGTACAGTGGTAGTATCACACTTTTCTCTGGTGGCGGTAATCACCCGCAATGGTGGAGAATGCACAAACATGGGCAACTCACGTCCACAATAATCGGGGTTACAACAACGAATGCGTATCCCCGGAATCAAACAAAACATCAACAACGATCCCCAATGGAAACAGTACCTCTGACAAGGTTCGGAGCTCGGTCCGACTGCTGCCGATCTAAAGTATAAACTCTCCCCGTGGTAGGCGGCACAACAGGTGCCGCTGTAGGTGCCATAGGAATCATCTGTAACGGAACTGCCTGAATCGCTTCCATTCTCGCCGTCGACGACGGACAGTCTCGACAGTAGTGGCCCTCCTGGCCACAGCGAAAACAGATCAACTGACTGGTAGCACAACATCCTGCATGCTCCTTTCTGCACCCCGAACATCTAGGAGTGGAATGAGGTATAGAAAAACCTCCCTGCTGTGAAGAAGTCCTCTTGAATTGACTAGGTGCCCGCCTAGCAGCTAACTGCTCTCTTTTCCCTTTTCCAGCAAACTTCCCATCTCTCCAGGAAGTGGAACTGCCAATTCCTTTCACATCAGCAATCTTGGCCCTATTGGCCTTACTCGTCAAACAGACATCCTCGATGTCTTGACACTGCTGCACCAGTGTCCCGAAGTCTCTAGAAGCCGCTCCAGCAAGAGGTACAACTATCTCCTCGCTAAGTCCCCTACGGAACTTAGCAGCCAAAAAGGTCGGAGTAGGCATAGCCATCCAAAAGTGTGCAAACTTCACTAGCTCATTGAACTTGGCCATGTACTCGTCAACAGACAACGAGCCCTGCACCAACCTGTCGAACTCCCCCTGCTTCCTCTCCTGCGCATCATACAGGAAGTTCTGACCCAGAAAGCAATCCTCAAAGAATGGCCATGTCATAACATGACCCTGCATCTCGAAAGCGTGAGAGGTGTTCATCCACCACTCGTGGGCATCGCCCTCCAGCATGTACGTGGCGAACATCAGCTTCTGCGGATCAGTACACTGCATGACCCGAAAGATCTTATCAAGCGCCTGAAGCCATCTCGCCGCAGCAATAGGATCATAAGACCCATTAAAGGAAGGTGACTTATGCTTGCAAAAAGCATTAAGCCGGCGATCAATCACATCACGGTCTTCAGCAGGCTCCACATAGGGTTCCATCACCCCAGTGAGTCGACCAGTGCCCCCAACAGGGCTCTGGCTCTCGCCCTGAAGACTAGGTTGAGGCGGCGGTGGTGGCGGTGGAGGTGGTGGCAGAGGGAGCTGACCAACAGCAGGACCCGCCCTCATCTCCTCCAACATGACCCTCATCATGGTCGTGTTCGCCAGCCGGTTCGCCTCAAGAGCATCCTTCGTGGCCTTCCGGTTCGCTTCACGAGCGGCGTCCATCATTGCCACGTTGGCCAATCTATTGGCCTCCTGTATCTCAGCCAATGCAGTCAGGATTAGGTCGGGTTGACCCTCAATAGTCTCGTGAGTTCTCCTGGGTATTACCATGACTCTGCACAAGTTACACACTTTATGAGTTGATCAGGCCCACGCAATGTGATCACATGTGCATCATCATAATAAAACTCAATGGAGCAACACACAAGACAGACACAACCAAGCATCCTAGTTATTGCAATATATACAGGCTTTTCCCTAGAAAGTGCTCTGATACCATAAAATGTAACACCCCGTGTTAACCCGATTTGTTAACATGTCATCGTATTAAGCCACGCTTAATTTAAAAATGCAAAATATCTTTTTTCTTTTCAGTTATGACGTCCTTATACTTAGCCAAGTTGATTACTTAATCATTTTCATAAAACATCGCCTGTATGTAAATTGCAAAAGACATCTAACTGAAATACCTCATTAATTAAACAGCATAAATATGTCTCTAGTCACGGAACTACAATACGTAGACCGAACAAATCCTGATAGTTTATACAACTCCAACTAAAAGTACTAACGACCAAGTGGCATGGACAAATCCCATGCTCACCCAAATAAGGCAACAAAGCCCAACATAAGTCTCAACAGCAACAACATAATCAAGAAGCTAATAACATAATAGCAACAGGCATATCCAGCATCCAATCATAATCAGCATATAAACAGCAATATCAGCTAAGCTCCGGCCACCTGCCGCTAGAGGTCTCAACACTCGCATTACCTGAACCTGAAACGGTGCCCCAAACGTGGGGTGAGATCTCTAAAAAGAAATATAAGTAAGACAAGGGGTCCTCAAAGATCTTCCACCCCAAGCTCACTTACATGTGCAATATAAGTTCTAAAGCAGTTCACACAATATATATAAGTTCCAAAGTCGGTGTAATGCACAGATAACCATGTCATGTGTGTCAATATAATCTACTGGTCAGAGAAAATGCAGGAATATGTCTATTACCCACACATAGTGCAAGGCGCTACTTGCATCCACCCCAGTCTCACCATCTTGTATGACGTTACATACTAAGGTTTACCGTCAAAGTGGAACAACACATGCATATTATAAGACCCTTACACTTAACATTTCAACAGCATTCCAATCATCAAAGCATGAAAACACAGCATGCATATAAACCATTCCCCCATGGGGTATGGTGGAACCAAACAATCGCTAAACCAAGGACACAAAAGCTTACCTTGTAAGCTAGCTATCCAATCTCAGAGTCCACACAAGCTCAAAGCCCAAAACACAGCAGATTCACAATCTGTTTCGGATCAACAATATATCAATATCCATACTCTACAAGCATACAACATAGAGACAACGCTTCTCTTTTAGGTTTTACGTCTTAAGGCTTCTCACAAAGCCACAAGCCCTTAATCACTTAGATTCTGACTTAGATTAATTGTTACAGAAGTTCAACTTCCTCAAACTAGGGTCCATAAACCCCCAATAACCTTATGTATGAACAATGCAACTACTGTTCTTCGAAATCCCAGAATATTTGGATATATGTCGGGGCCATATCCGGATATCGATATCCAGATATCATATCCGGATATGCATATCCGGATATCTCAAAGCCCATATCCGGATATCAATATCAAGATATCATATCCAGATATACATATCCGGATATCATACCCGGATATTTCGCGACAGAATGCAGTTTCTGCATTTCGCGAGATATTCTTCCAAAGGTTGGGTTTTTCACCCATTAAAACGTTAAAACATGCATTTTTACTCTGTTCTAGGTTCATATATCAGTTGGTTACTTTTTTAACTCATCAAACATGTCAAGACACCATCTTTAATCAACTAAACTCATGATCAAAGGTTCAACACTTACCCAAGGCTTCAAACTCAGAAAAAGAAGGCTTTTGGAGCTCACTTGAAGCTCCCAAAGATGCAGACCAAGAAGGTGCACGAAAATGGCACACAATATGAGTTCTTTCTTCACAAAGGTGATACTTTGAAGCTCAAAATGCCATCACCAAGGTTCCCACAACCCAACTCTCAAACTCAGCTCTCAAAACTGACTTCACACAGTGGCAAGAACTCAGAATATGCACCTTCACCCCCTCACAATGATAGCTCTCAAGTGTATACAAGCTCAAAGGTGAAGAACTCAAGCAAAGGTGACAACTTGGTCAAGAAAATGGTGAAGGGAGACAATAGAACCAAGCACCAGCTGACCATCCCCTCAAGAGTCACATATGAAGAGTGTGTGGCTTAGGGTTTCGTGCCAAACTAATGTATATATAGTCACTTAACAATTAAACACACAATATTATCATAAATAGCTACGCTTAGCATTTTAATCCCAAACTTAGATTCTGAACCTACTCAATTTTGCAAGATTTATCATATTTTTCTTATATTTTTTGCAGCACCTTTTCGGTACGCGCTTTTCCATAACCAGTATCAGTTCTGGCATCATTTCTCATTATTTTAACTTGAAACTTGTTTTACAAGTCTTATATATTATTCTAGGAATATTCATGCACTTATTATAATTTTTCGGGATACTTTTTTGGTACGCATTTATACCGAGTAGCAGAACCAGTATCTGCACTTTTCATCCGAAAAGCGACTTTCAGCATTCTTAATCACTTTCTATATTTATTTAAGCCTTCTCGTAATTATTAGGGTCATTTATGGAATTATTTCCTAATTCTCATATTTATATAATTAATTTTCTTAATTAACGTTGCAGGTTCTTACAGGTGGGTTAGACAAAATCTCCTTCAGCCTAGACATAGCGTGTGCAGCCGTGGGGTTCCATGTAAATGCATCCTTCTGCAGGAGAGTAGTTAAGGGAGCTGCGATTTGTGAAAATCCCCGCACAAACTTGCGGTAGTAGCCTGCTAGTCCAAGGAATCCACGCAGCTGCTTCACTGTAATTGGTTCCTTCCATTCCTTGATAACTCTTATTTTGCCTTCATCGGGTCGGACTCCTGATCCATCCATAACATGGCCGAGATACTCCTCTTCAGTTTGTGCAAAGGCGCATTTCTCCATTTTCACATAAAACTGATTATTATGCAAGCAATCTAAAACTGTCCGCAGGTGAGCCAAGTGATCCTCCAAGGTCCTGCTATAGACCAGAATATCGTAAAAAAAAACTATTACAAATTTCCGCAAAAATACCATCAACATTGAGTTCATTATTCCCTGAAAAGTAGCCGGGGAGTTAGTGAGCCCAAAGGGCATGACCACAAACTCGTAGTGGCCTTCGTGTGTGCGAGAGGCAGTTTTGTAAATGTCTTGTTCTGCCATGCGTATCTGGTGGTAACCTGATCGGAGGTCTATCTTTTAGAATACAGTAGCTCCTGCTAGCTCATCCAACATCTCTTCAACAGTGGGAATAGGGAAACTGTGGGCTACTGTTACCTGATTGAGGGCTCGATAGTCCACGCAAAACCTCCAGGTACCATCTTTCTTTTTGACCAAGAGTGCTGGGGAGGAAAAGGGACTTAAACTGGGGAGAATCACTCCTGAGGACAACATCTCCTTCACCATTTTTTCTATCTCTGTTTTCTGAAAATGCGGGTATCGATATGGCCTAACACTGATTGCTTTGGTTCCAGGTTCCAGGTGGATTTGATGATCCTCTTGACGACAAGGAGGCAATGCTGTGGGCTTGACAAAAATCTCTTCAAAGTCCTGCAAGACTTGTTATACTCGGCTGTCATGCTTGGCTGCCTTTGCTGTCTGGCATTTATGGTCGTGTGCTATGGCGTGCAGTTGGTACAAGCAGGCTACGGAGTTGGAGGATTGCAACTTGCGAAGTTGATGCAGTTGAATGGCTTCCATAGTGAGATTATGGGCTCCCTTTATTTCCACCTGCTGACCTTCCTTGTCAAATCTCATGACCAGCTCTCGATAGTTAATGGTAATATCTCCCTATTCGGATAGCTATTGGACCCCCAAAACAACCTCAGCTCCTTGAAGGGGTAGGACATACAGGTCTGGGTTGAAGTGATGTCCTTGTATTTCCATATTAATCTGTGAGCATACTCCCAAGCAATCCATGACTTCCCCATTGCCCACTAATACTTGGAATTTCTGTGTAGGGGTGCTGACTAGTCATAGAAACTTCACCAAGTGAACTTGGATGAAATTGTGGGTGGATCCGCCATCAACCAGAATCTGAACCGAAGTGTTGCTAATCTTCCCTTGAAGTCGCAAGGTACTGGTGGAATGCTGTCTAGCCATTGCATGTAAACTAATTTCAGGCATTGGTTGCATTTCATCCTCCATATTCTCATTTTCTATATCAATGAGTAATTCGTTTCCTCCATTCTTGTCAGGTGCCTCATTATCCTCCTCCTGCACAAGCATAATAAACATTCTGGATTTGCATACATGAGTTTTATTGAATTTCTCATCATAATAGTAGCACAAGCCCTTCTCTCTTCTCTCCATCATCTCTGTTGTAGTCAACTTCTTAACTGGTATGTTGGTTTTACTGGTTCCTGAGCCATTAAATGCAGGTTTTGGTTGGGCAGTAGGTGTGGGTAATAACCCTGGTTGAGACGGGTTATTTGAACCAATATAGGTACGGTTGTAGTAAGTTCATCCTGTACCTTTATCATTGATTTTTTCTTCAACAATCTTAGCTAAATCAATGGCTTGCTCTAAACTTTCAGGTAAGTGCATTCGGACCTCCTTACGAATCTCGGGTTTCAAACCGGATTCAAAATAACTTTGGAGGCTCACATCGTCAATTCCCATAACCTGATTAGCGAGCTTCTCAAACTGAGTAAGGTAATCTGCTACTGTAGCTACTTGTGTCAATCGGCCAAGTTCTCCATGCAGGTCTCTATACCTTGAGTGTCCAAATATGGCACGTAAGGCACCGACGAATTGCTCCCATGTCCGCAATCGCCCATTACGATCCATCCAGTGGTACTACTCCTCTGCGCTGCCATCCATGTGGAAGGAGGTTAAAGTGAATTTTTCAGCATCGGTTAGGTTATGAAACCCATAGAACTGTTGGATTTTATGGATCCAAGGTTCGGGGTTACCGCCAGAAAATCGGGGAATGGTAAGCTTAACTGACTTAAAAGCATTATTGCCAAAAAAACCAGTCCTTCGTGCGAGGTTCCTTCTACCTTCGCTTTGTTTCTCTGTCCTTGATCCAGTTTTCCCTCCAGTAAAGTTAACTTCATGTTCATTTCTTGCAACAGCTTGCCAATTGAAGAGAACTGATCTTCGTGGTTTGCTAGTCGGCTCAAGCATTCGTCCAGCACATTTTGTTTCACTGCACTACGAGTTCCTTCTGCCATCGTGGAAATCATAAGTTGTCTCTCAATGAAAGCACCAAAAATGATACATTCAACAACAATCAAGTGAGGAATAACTGTATATTATTGAAATCCTACGACAATTCGAGGTTGCCGGCAACTCCAGAAAAGTTTTTAGGGAAGAAAATGAGAATTCAACTACAATTGATCAGATACCCTCTATTGTAATGCTACTACCATTATAAAGAAACAACCATATTTCAATTGGGCTCCTCTACTAGCCCACGAATACAAGTAATGACTTTCCTCTCCTTATCTATTCTATTCTTCTCTCAGAATAGGCTATTGGGCCTCATCCCTTTTGGCCTACTAGCTTCATCAAATAATCTTTGGTCCACTTGGATCTCACCCTGATCCTAGCTCCCTTGCGTTGACTCTCTGTTCCAATATCGGTCTCTTTCTCTCTCTGTTCTGTCTCATTCATCTCCTCTCTGTGTTCATCGTTTCCCATCTTGTCACCACCTCCCATCTCTGGCTTTATATGTCCCATGTTCGTATCACATACCCTCACTACCCAAAATTCTTAGTCCATCACTGCAATCAAATGGAGCCTGCTTACATTTTACACTTGCTAGGATCAGAAGCAGCCTTAGCATATGATACTACCTAAACAAAATAAAAATTGTTCGGTGCTGGCTTTCATAACCCAATCTATATTGGCTGGCCTACAAGGGCCCATTAAGGGGTCACAACTTTGTCTCCCATAGTGAACACATAGACCTCAATTTAAAGGATCTCTCACTCTACTGCACAGCTCGTGGTACATAACAGTAGAGTAATTTCTCATTAACAGCAGTGAGTGGACAAAATGGTAAGGCTTATTTTCTCTCTCGTGGCATGAGGGTTTACAATTCTCACATATATAAACCCCTCTTCTTCCCTTAAGGAGGCATTTTAACATCACCATATTTATAAGTTGTTACTACGCCAAAATCTAGAGTCACTGGGCCCATTCACATTCTCCCTTTCTCAGCCTTGCCTGAGATAGCACATACGGTGACTCTCTCAGAGCTTTGGTCCATACCTCGGCTCCCTTGAGCACCCACAAAGAAATATACTTTACCCTTTGCGAGATACAGACCAAATTCCAGATTTACAAAAATTTCAAAAATAAAGCAATGCATTGCAAAGGATGGTGCTGATGCTGCTACTAGTTGCATTAGATTGTTCATATTGGACGAGTGTTCTACAACAGTGGCAGGGGTACATATTGATCTTGAGGATAGCCAAAAACATTTTTTAAAAGCAGAAATATGGAAAAATGGTTGGATTTTGTCATTGGGAATATGAAATTGTGCTTCAATTCTCCTGCGATAAGTGAGATTTTTCATCAAAGTTTGATGAGTCTTGAGATTAAGCCATGCCAACAATGCATCTCTTTATTAAAATGTGTGCTGAACAAAAGGAACATCATAGTTTTCCAAGGGATATCTAGTAAGTTTAGGTGATTCCTTGACATAAACCACGAGAAGGGTGTCATAGAAGGTAGTGTTACATTAGTATTCATTAGCTATTGATTTTCTGAATTTTCACATTCAACACTATGTAATATAATTATGTAAGTGTTCATCTTGGCTTTGATATTTTCTGTCTTTAATACTTTGTAGCTTTGTGCCTTGGTTGATGATTCGTGAATCTCTGACGTGATGGTTGACTTTAACATTTAAGCCTTTTGCTTGTTGTCTAAAGTTTTATTATCATTTAGAATATATTGCAGTAACTTGTACCTTTGTTTCATATTGCTAACATTTTTTCATGTTTTATTATTATTATTTTTTGATACATTTCATGTGTTATTTATATGGCTTTGTTATCATCAAAACCTATCATTAAATCATTGCATTGTGTTATGGACCCATATAAGGGGTCCATTAATTGATAGGCCCAACAAGGGGCAATCCAAGATCTGAATCAGTAATAATCATGGATAGATATCCATCAAGGATGCTAATCCTAATACGACAGCATAGCAAGCAGGCCTGGGCCTTTACCAGAGGCACCAAAGGCCCGTCCACGCTACCCACAGGTAACCCCTATAAATACAAGGTAAACCCTAAAGGTACGGTACTCTCTCTCTCTCTCTCTCTCTCTCTCTTACTGTTATGTTGTCACTATGCGCACACACACACATCCCATTGGCTAACGCCGTTATAGTATTCTATGCACAGTGATCTGCTTGATTTAAAGGTATCTCCTCTATAGATACCTTGGAGAGGGCACTAGATCCAAGAGAAACATACCATCCTATCGGGCTGGACATCTATGTCCAAATGACAAAACATTGGCGCCGTCTGTGGGGAATTCTTCTCTGAATTTGAAGTTCCCACTAAACTGACAAAGGAAGGCAATCCAAACAAGGAGCAGTAGCCAGCAGCCACCCCAAAACCAGAACCAACCGCTGGATCCAGTTATGGAAGAGGTAAATCAGCCTCAACACCAGCTAGGAACCGATGCGGATTATGATCACGTCAATGTCAACGAAGATGTCTCAGACACCGCTTCCACTCCAGCACGTCGTGATAGGGGTCCTGATCCAATCATGGCTCCAGTAAAGACTAACCCTCCCCAGCACCCCAGAGATCTTGCTGCGTGTATTCCCAGTCAGCCAATCCAGATACTCGGCTGGCTCAGAATGCATTCGCTTCGATTATGCAGCGAATGGAAGAGTTGGAAATTCGCAATGACCTCCAGCGACAACAAGATTTCCAAACAATACGAGAGGAAAGTATCAGAGGAATGCGAGACCTGGAACAACGCTTAATGGGGTTAACTGGAAGAAACGAAGGTCAGGATGCCAATGGCCGGGAAGGAAATCGCAACTCGGTTCATCAGAATCGGGTTATAGAGGTGGAAAACCGTGAAAGGCCTAATCTGGCGAACACGACAAATCCGAACCGGGAAAACCAGGTTATGGAGGGACAAAACGCTCTTCTGCAGCCCATGATCCAAAATGCTTCAACAGAGGAAAATGGGTAGAGACATCAAGACGAAACTTGTCCTCGCCGTGATGAACAGATAGTTAGCGGGCGGGTGGAATCCGGTGCCTACAAAAGAAAATACAGCAAGGGGCAGTATAACAAAAGCCCCTTCACTGGGGAGATTTTGAATGCACCCTTCCCAGAAGACTTTGATTCAGCACAACTGCTGAAATATGATGGAAGTCAAGACCCACAGGTCCATATTGATGCTTTCGACACGGACATGTACATCCGAGGAATAGACGAGCCTCTTATATCTTGGATATTCGCCATAACCCTGACTGGGGCTGCGCAGGCATGGTTCTCTACCTTACCTGCCAACTCCATTGGGTCTTTTGAGGAATTTGGGGAAAAGTTCCTCTTAAATTTTGCAACAAGTAAGAAACACCCGAAGCCCGAGTTCTTACTTGGAAAGATACATCAACAACCCGGAGAAACCCTCCAGAGATACCTCAATCAGTTCAAGGACGCAGCATTGCTGGTGCCGGGTTTGTAAGAGAATGTCCACATACATCTCATTGTGGCTGGTTTGGATGGTACATCCAGGCTAGCCAAGTCGGTCTACAAGGATTCGGTGAAAACGTTGGAAGAATTCAAAACTCGATCGAAAAAATACCTCGAACTCGAGCAAATGGAGATCGCCAATGCGCAATCTGACGAGGGCAAAAGAATTAGCTCAAGAAGGAGAAGCTCGACCCCGAAAGGAAAGGAACGAGCTGATAATAAGAAAAAGGACTCTCGGGCCCGAATCCCGGATGACAGGTATCGAGTTGGAAGATATGAGAAGTATACACCGCTGAATGCGCCTCGCTCTCAAATCTGGAGGGAAGTGGCAATGGCGGAAATGAAGAAGGTAGAAAGACTCCAGCCCATATTCGACAGAGAAGGTTTGGACAAGTCCAAATACTGTGCATTTCATGACGAACCGGGTCATACTACTGACCAATGCTGGGATCTCTGAGATGCTGTGGAGAAATT
Organism: Gastrolobium bilobum; assembly: GCF_033153095.1. Lineage (NCBI taxonomy): Eukaryota > Viridiplantae > Streptophyta > Magnoliopsida > Fabales > Fabaceae > Gastrolobium > Gastrolobium bilobum. The sequence continues at coordinate 25,395 of NW_026896308.1, read as the reverse complement.
TGTTCGAAATGGAAGGTTACGCCAATACGTGATCAAAACCCAGGGTTCCAAAAACAACAAAAGGAAGTCGGGAAACAGAAATAGAAGTAAAAGTCCGGTTCCTGAAAAGAAAAACAAAGAGGAAAGGAATCAGAAAAACGATGCCAATCGTGATGAGTTCCCGGAAGCGGAATTTGACTATAATGTAATTAGTGGGGCCCTGGGGGAGGGGAAAACACTGTAAGTTCCAGAAGAAAGTACTTGAAAGAGGTACTCTCCATTCGGGACCGTCCTAAGTTCAAGGAAGACCTGACCAAGTCGGACCCTCCCCTTCTGTATTTCACAAAAGAAGACATGCATGGTGTGTTGCTGGGACATCTAGACGGACTAGTCATTGCTGGGACCTTGGTAAATTGCCGGGTTAAGAAGATTTTCGTGGATGTACGGAGTAGTGCCGACATCATACTTTGGGACGCTTTCAAAAAGATGAACCTGGATGAGGAGGAACTCAAACCTTGCAAAACGACACTGATAGCTTTCAATGGAGAGCATACACCTCCTAAAGGCTACATCGATATCAAGTTGACCTTAGGAACAAAAGAAGCGTTCAAATCAGAACGAGTTAGATTCATAATGGTTGACTTTCCGTCAGAATATAATATAATTCTGGGAAGACCAACCATACACCAGTGGGACATGCTGGTTTCTACAAAACACCAGAAGATAAAAATGGTGAGCAATAAGAATGAAATAATTACTGTTTGTGGAGATCAGAAGGAATCCAGGGGCTGCTACTTTGACACCGTCAAAGAAAATGAAGCGGACATTCGAGTCCACCCTGGATTCACCCAGGGGATAAACTCGGCAAGAACACAATTCCTCAACACTCAAGAAAGCCGGTCAACGTGGTTGAACTAGACATGAGAGAAGAAGTAATCCTGAGACCTGAGCCCGATGGAGAATTATAAGATCTGGCTTTGGGGAAAGAACCTGGTCAATTTACCCGAATTGGTAAGACTATAGATCCTCGGATCAAGCAAGAGTTCCTAAAAAACAACACGGATGTATTTGCTTGGAGATCATCAGAGATCCCAGGGATAGACCCTGCCTTCTGCTGCCGCAAGTTGGCAGATTACCCCGGATCCACACCGGTTTCTCAAAAGAAAAGGAAGCTGAGACCGGAAAGGAAACAAGTCCTGGAAGAACATGTGAAGGAATTACTGGATGCGGGGTTCATTCGAGAAATACAGTATACAACATGGCTGGAAAACGTGGTGATGGTGAAAAAACCCAACGGGAAGTGGAGAGTCTGTACTGATTATACGGACTTGAATAAGGTCTGCCCAAAAGACTCCTACCCTATGCCCAACATAGACCAGCTGGTAGACAACTCGGCTGGATTTCAATTGCTCTCTTTCATGGATGCATATTATGGTTACAACTAGATTCTAATGTACCCAGGAGATCAAGGAAAAATCGCCTTTATTGCTGAAAAGGCCAACTACTGCTATAATGTGATGTCGGTTAGGCTTAAAAACTCAGGGGCAACTTACCAAAGGATGATGAATATGGTGTTTGAGGATCAGCTGGGCAAAAATGTGGAAGTATACATTGACGATATGATCGTCAAGTCATTTGATATGACAAACCATGTCCAGGATCTCGAACAAACTTTTCAAAAACTCAGGAAATATCGAATCCATCTAAACCCAGTAAAGTGTGCGTTCGGAGTCCCAACTGGAAAGTTTTTGGGATTCATGTTAACCCATAGAAGCAAAGCGGTACTTGATATGAAGGTGCCACAAAATAAGAAGGAGGTTCAGCAGTTAACCGGCTGATTAGCTGCATTAACCCGGTTCTTACCAACGTCTGCTGAGAATGCCCTCCCATTCTTTAAACTATTAAAGAAGGAAGCAATAGAAGGCTAGAACCTGGAGTGTTAAGCCGCGTTCGACAATGTCAAAAGATGTCTCGCAACTCCACCAGTGCTCTCGAAGCCAGAACCAGGAGACATTATGATCCTGTATCTGGCTGTGGGGGAAGAGGCAATAAGTGCAGTCCTGATCAAGGAAACTGATAAAGGCCAGGAGAAGATTTACTTTATCAGTAGAGCTTTGTAAGGTGCAGAGGTCAGATATCAAAAGCTAGAAAATGTGGCTTTTGCTTTACTGATCACGGCTAGAAGATTGCGGCCATATTTTCAGGGACATCAAATAATAGTCAGGACCAATCAGCCTATACGACAGGTGTTGCACAAGCCAGACCTGGCGGGACGAATGATTAATTGGGAAATTGAGCTCAGTGAGTATGACATAGCTTACGAAAGTCGGAATGCCATCAAGTCACAAGCTCTGGCCTACTTCATAATGGAGCTAACACCAATGAACCTAGAACATAACGAATCTGGGGATGCATGGAAGGTCTACGTAGATGGATCCTCCAATGATAAAGGAAGTGGGGCAGGAATCATACTTGAAATCCCGAAAGGAGTAACAATAGAACACTCCTTGAATTTGGGATTCCCGACTTTGAATAATGAAGCAGAATACGAAGCTCTGATAGCCGGGTTGATGCAGGCTAAAGAACACGGAGCTAGGAGGGTAAAAATCTTCAGTGACTCAAAGTTGGTAACTTCGCAGATAGAAGGAAAGTACCAGGCCAAAGGTCCTCTACTGATGAAGTACCTGAGTAAGGTTCAAGAAATAATGGCCGACTTCGATCAAGTACAGGTCACTCATATTCCTCGAGGGGAAAATTGCCGAGCTGATATCTTGTCTAAATTGGCAAGTACCAAAAACCCAGGCAACCACAGAACTGTGGTACAACAAAGCATAACAATGCTGAGTTGCGTGATGGTTATTACCTCGGCAAATGACTGGAGACAACCCATAGTGGCATACCTAGAGAAAGGAATATTTCCAGAAGATCGACTGGAATCCAGAAAGTTGGTCCGAGATGCGACATAATACACAGTTGTGAAGGATCAGCTGTTTAGAAAGGGGTTGCACGTACCCATGCTGAAATGCTTAAACTCGGATGAAGCAGAATATGTTCTGGCCGAGATACATGAAGGAATCAACGACCATCACATGGGAGGCAAAGCTTTGGCCCGAAAGGCCCTCCGAGCTGGTTATTATTGGCTGACCATGGAGGCAGACTCTAAAGATCATGTGAAGAAATGTGATAGCTTCCAGAAGCACGCCAAGCTAATTCTGTCACCACCTAAAGAACTAAAGCATATCTCAGCGCCATGGCCCTTTTTCAAATGGGGAATGGACTTTCTGGGACCCTTCAAAGCTGCAGAAGGGTAGTCAAAGTGGTTGATTGTGGTTGTAGATTATTTCACAAAATGGATAGAAGCAGAACCAGTCACCACAATCACCTAAGCTAGAGTACAAAGGTTCTTTGAACGGAACATAGTCTCCAGGTTCGGGATACCCGGCGAGGTGGTTAGTGATAATGGAACACAGTTTGCTGATAAAAGGTTCCAACAACTGATGAAAGACTTGCAAGTCATACATCGATTTGCATCTGTGGAACACCCACAATCAAATGGACAAGCTGAAGCAGAAAACAAGGTAATCGTGAATGGTCTCAAAAAACGAATGTTCAATGCCGAAGAAAGTTGGGTTTAGCAGCTCTACTTTGTCCTTTGGGGATACAAAACAAGTACCCAAACTACAACAGGGGAAACCCCTTTTCGACTGACATATGGTTGCGAAGCCATGATCCCGGTGAAAAACGGAGAACCTTTTTGGAGAAAGATGAATAGTAGTGAGCAAGACGAGCAGCAGAACAGTAAGCTACTCACTGCCGAGTTAGACCTTGCTGACAAAGCTCGGGTTACTGCTCACTGCCGGGAGATGATGGCTAAGCGACAGATGGCAGTCCGATACAACAAGAAAGTGAGGCCAAGAATTTTTGAGAAAAATAATTTGGTACTCAGGAGAGTGGATATTGGAAATAAAAATGCCAGAGACAGAAAGTTAGCTGCAAACTGGGAAGGACCATACCGAGTTAGAGAAAAGCTCGTAAAAGTAGCCCATATCCTAGAAACAGTGGAAGGCAAAGAAATTAAACGGACTTGGAATGCAGATAAGCTGAAAATATATTACAGCTAAATCTGGTGTCCGACTTCTAAATATTTCAATTTATTCAGATTTTCCTAGATGAAGTTTTTCCCTCTATTAGGGATTTGACTAAAGCCGAATATGCCGGCAAATTCATGTAGCAAACAATTTGATATCAATAAATGAGGAATTTTTTCTCTTTAAAAGATTTTTCCTTATCTATTTTCCATGCATCAATATGAAATCGGAGATACAAGTACAATTTGTCATAGTGACTCTGATTAGGTCAAAAGGCTCCTTTTTTCGGTCTAAGAACCAAAAGGGACAGGTGACAGTGTTGTCTTTATCTTAGGTAAAGTTGAATTAAAAAATTCAACTTATAGAAAATGGTTCCGTCAATAAAGATGAGATCCATTATTAATACAGGCTTGCCCAAATGGTAAAGTCAAAACAAACATGCGTCATGGAAAATGACATAAAAGCAGAATCCGTGTAATTCTTTGACCTCGGCCAGGTCAATAATATAAAACTCGTAAGATGCACGGGTTTAGTGAAATTCTGAGTTGACAAATTACCAAGTGTAGGGTCAAACTCGGATACAAATTAATGCAAAACTCGGAAAAGACCGGGTTGAAAACGTAAATTCAACCCGCGTTGCAACTCGAATACAATGTTGAGGGGCAACTCGGACAAGGTGCAGTATGAGAAATTTGACTAAGTCATAAACTTAGATACTAATGACAGAAGCCCACTCGTAAGAAAGGCAAAGATGAGCCAAAATTTTAGCAAAAGTGAATACGACTCCAGGAAAACATGTCGGATTATGCAAATCCAAATACCTAGATAAATGCATCTATGGTGAATTCGGGACGTAAAAAATGCAAGACGTCAGATCATAAAGCCGAAAATATACGAAGACGATAAAAGGCTCAAAGGGAAAATTACAAAATGGAATAAAACCACAATATTCAAAATGTGTCAAAAGGGGGCTCGAAGGCCCCAAATAGAAATTACAAAATAAAATCGGCATCCCGGCCCTTCATGCAGCAGGAGATGATTAAGAATATCGATTTGGAACTCGGTCAAAGGAAACCGAATTCCAAGTTGAGTCACGACATCACGATAAAAGAAAAAGAAACAAGGGTTTTCCTCTGCTCCCCCAGAGCAAACCGACTCATCTTCTTGGGGAGGGACTATATCGTAATTATCCAATTGTCCAACGGGAAGGCCGACAACATCATCCGAGCTCATCTCGGATGTGGTGTTCAAAACCTCGTAGGTCACCCAGGGAAACCAGGATACTAATGAGGCAAGAGGAGACTCAAAACACGACTCAGCCGAACCTGACTCATCTACAACTTCTTGAGGGGAAGAGGCCATAAATACCTAAAACAAGAAAAGGCTGAATCAGACGAGAATGGGAATACCTGAATCAAAAATACTATCAGATGAATCACTAGAAGATGAAGAAGTCGACAAGTCAGAGATTATAATGGGATCATTTGCTTCACTAGATGCCGAAGTAGATTCCATAATATCTCCATGTCGGCAACTAGCCAATGTGGACTCGGCCAACGAGTCACATCCTTGCTCGACAAGCTTAGAACTCAGGTAGACACAGGAGTAACAAGGGACACTCCTGGGGACAGGGGAAGAATGCGGGAGAGCTCGGATGTTGGAAAGCGAACTGGGAGGAATCATGGGCTGGCGAGAAAGCTCAGCCCCAGGGTGAGGAAACGGACGCGACGCACGTCTGTTTCTGGTGAGACGACCCCTAGCCCGGTTAGATGAAGCTCTACCTCGGGGATGCCCTAACTCCCTATTGGATATCCCGACCCTTCTCCGAGATCTACCAACACGGCAACCACGAAGCATGGCTTCCCGTTCCTCTTCCTCGGTCCTTGGAATCCCCCAGAGCCAGAAACGGGCACTAGGTGGAATCTTTTTCAAAAACTCAGAATCCTCCTCCTTTTCCCCCTTACAACACAAAGCTGAAGAAGGAGGATTTTCCCCCTCATTTGGTCAAAAACAAAAAAATGCTAGGATAGCACAGGGGGACGAAAGAGACAAAGTGATGAATGTGATAAACACCAGAAAGACAAGAAGTAATGCACAAGCTCTGGAAAGTGCAAACTATGGAGAAACTAACAGAAGTTTAACATATGCAGGGCAAACAACTCAAAATTGCAAAAGCATGCTACCGGACAAAGGCCAAATGCAGGCACCTCAAAATAGAGGAAATAAAAGGTAGAAGATAAGCGAAATACCTGACGAAAGAGGTGATGGAGAAATGCGGTTGACGTTGACACTCTAAGAAATGCACAGGCACAATCCTCAGGAGGGAAACAAAAGCACATAATGTGAGATGGAGACTTATATAGGCATGGTTAGTGATCACGGGCTTTGCGAATGGCAAAGGTCAGGGCCACTAAGGTCTTCGCACGAGTAAGTAATAACTACAACAATCGTGGGGTGAAACCGCAATCATCATGGGCGGAAACCACAACACGAAGAAAACCAAGGGGCAGGGTCATTATTGCCAATTTACTTCAAAAACAATGATTAGACAATTGAAACGATGCTGTAATAAATGCGCACGAAACACGAAAACGGCATAGAACGGTTGCGGTACTCTAAAGCACGCGGGCTGTAGCACGTGGCAGAACGAAATGAGTACAACTCATGAACCAACAGATACGACAAGATATATACATATGCAACCATTAATCGGTTTGTACACCTGACGCTTGGGGGCAACTTGCCAGTTGAACCACGGCTACTAAAGCGCATCTGTTACCCGGTTACTACGCAAACTATCTCATCAGGTTCATGCAAAACCCGACGACCGAGTAACTAAAGGCGTAAAGTCATACTCCAGTTACGGTATGATGCTTGAGGGCAACTCGTCAGTTGGATTCCAACAACTTAAGCACATCCCTAACCCGGAGTAAGATTAAGGTTGATGCTCAACCCGCCGATGTAAGGAACGACGAAAAATCGTCCTTGGCATAAGCCACGAACTCGGAATAAGCACAAGATGCTGATATTGAGGGACAACTCGCCAGTTGGATCCCATCTGCTCAAGCGTACCCCTAAACCAAAAAAATGGGGGATACGAGAAATATCTCACCGGGTTGATGCTCAGCCCGTCGACATAAGGGGCAAGGGATACCCCACATAGAAAAAACTCGAAAAACGAGAAACATTGCACAAGTTTGAAAGTTGGCAAAAATGCAAACACGTTGAGGAACACAAACCTGAAGAAATACACACATAAGTTCACCCCGGCAACCCGGATATCCAGGTAGCCTGGCTGAGGGGCAACTGTTATGGATCCATATAAGGGGCCCATTAATTGATATGCCCAACAAGGGGCAATCCAAGATATGAATCAATACTAATCATGGATAAATATTCGTCAAGGATATTAATCCTAATACGACAGCATAGCAAGCAGGCCTGGGCCTTTACCAGAGGCACCAAAGGCCCGTCCACGCTACCCACAGGTAACCCCTATAAATACAAGGTAAACCCTAAAGGTGCGGTACGCTCTCTCTTACGGTTATGCTGTCACTGTGCGCGTACACACCATTGGCTAACGTCGTTATAGTACTCTGTGCACAGTGATCTGCTTGACTCAAGGGTATCTCCTCTATAGATACCTTGGAGATGGCACTAGATCCAAGATAAACATATCAGCCTATTGGGCTGGACATCTCTGTCCAAAGGACAAAACACATTGCTTTAGCTTTGCATGTACCATTGGAGTCTGCATATTAACATCATAAATTTCAAAATCTTTTTATTTAGTATGCAAACCATGACTATTATACTAATTGATCTTTCTATCCTTTTAAACCATTAATGGGTTTATGACTTAGCTAATCTTTCATTTTTATAATATCTGCAATCTTTCATTTTTATAATATCTGCACCGTCCATGAAATTATTCATTAAAATGTTTATTTCATGTATATTTTGATTTTTATGAAATAAATAAATAAATTGAAAATAAATATATACTATTTATAACATATAATAATAAAATAGATAATAATTTAAATAACTAAAACATTCTTTAAAAATTTCTTAAATATAAATTTTAATAATTACAACCTTGGGAGTCTGATTTTATTTAATTCATATTTTTTTAGTTTTACTCATTTATTAATATTAATTAATACCTATAGTTAACAAATATTTATTAGAAAATACTAAATAGTATCAATTTATACTACAAATTATACATTAAATAAATAACCAAATTCTCATCAATAATATAAATAAAAATATTATAAACACCCCCACAAAAATATTATAACAAACAATATAAAATATTAAAATTAATTTAAATATATTTATTAGAAATTACAGTTTTTGATACTTTTGGATATTAAATTTATAATATTATAATGATTATAAAATATTAAAATCAATATTAATGCGATATTTTAATTATTTAATTAATGTTTGTTCTCATTTAAAATATTCTATACTTTATTATTATATATTATATATAATATACATTAAATTAATGTTATTCAATATTTTTTTATTAAAAGCGATAATCGTGAACGTATCAAATACTGCAAAAAATCGCACACCTTTTTTTTCCCAAAGTAAATTTTCTAATTCTGAGATATAATATATATAATTAGGGGAAGGATATATTTGCAAAAAAACATTTTGTACAAATTTTTGCAAATTGCACTATATACTCCCAGAAGTATATAGTGTAACTGTAACCTAGTGTAATTCTGGGAAGTGTAATTTATAAGATTTTATAAATAAAAAATTTATAAATATAATCCTCCCATATAATTATTGCTATCTCGCTTCTTATATATTATGTGAAATTACTTTATTCATAATGTTGAAAATTTTAATCATTAATTACCATACTTTCCTAAAATATTTGAACAACTCATTCTCATAAAACTTTAAAAAATATACTTGATATGGAAGAATATCGGAAGGTATCACGGTCATATGATGAACTCACCAATAAATAAATTTACCTCATGATTATCGTTTTCCTAATGTCACAGGAGCCTTTTGAAAAATTGAGGTATTTTAAATACTTGTCAATATATCATAAACTGAAAAATAGTGTAATAATATCGCATATAATTGAGATACACGGTAACGAGAAGGGATGTTTTGAATCTAACATACGAGTACGACTAAATAATCTTACTTTCTCTTATGGATACGACAAATGTCCATTTTTTTTAGAAGGACCAATAAAGGACAGCATAAAAGGAAGAGAATCTCTTATTGATGACGATCCTATCCAGACAGCTAAACAGTTGGACTTAGGCCCCCAATATTTCTAAAAGGCCTAAAAGTACACTCTTTCAGGTAATCCATCTATAAATAAGGGGTTAAACTAATAAGATACACACACTCTTAAAATCCTCTATCTTAGTTTGTCACTGTGCACACACTCCACACCTTGACTATGTCGATTGTTATTGTGCGCAGTGATCAGTCTACCCTCAAGGGTATCTCATTCATAAATACCTGAGAGAGCACCTAGATCTTACATAAAATATACTAGCTAACAGCTGGACATCTCTGTCTTTTAGACAGAACATTGACACGGCCTGTGGGTACCAATAAACTTCGATTCCCATAAAAAAGTGGTGAAGGCGTAGCAAGTGCCGAGTTAACTAAGTCCCAATACAATGGGTGCCGAGTTAAAAGACGAGTACTTTATTCAACACGGCCTGTGGGTACCAATAAACTTCGATTCCCATAAAAAAGTGGTGAAGGCGTAGCAAGTGCCGAGTTAACTAAGTCCCAATACAATGGGTGCCGAGTTAAAAGACGAGTACTTTATTCATCGTCTGGAAGCCAGGTGATGAACAATTTCACCCTATGAAGACGGATTCGGTCTCACCAATAGTCTCGCAAAGGCAACGCGTTTCTTCATCACCCTAATCAGTGAAAAGGGACCGGATCAAGCAAAAGCTAAGTATTTTGTTTTTAATATTTAATATTAATATTTGAGAAAAGGATCCATCCTTTTTAATAATATTTGAGAAGATGATCTAGTTTAAATATATATATATATATATATATATATATATATAATATTTGAGAAAATGGTCCATCTTGTTAATAATTGACATGTGTCATTGTGAAATCTGAGACCTCAAAATCCCTTAAATTATCATACTACTCGCATCACGTTTTTTTTTTTTGGAAATATTCCAATCGGTTCATCGCTTCGCAACTAATCCGATTCGGGGCGGGTTCAGGATTAAAGCTTTAAACCCCTCCCAAAGGTGGTACTGAGAGGATTCGAACACATGCTCTCTCCCCACCTACTCAGCTCTCATGCGTCAACTGAGCTACCACCATTTGATACTACTCGCATCACATTACAAGGAAAGAAAGAATAGCACATGTCCATTATTTCACTGATTTGGTTATTTCGCTTATGGTAATAATTGAAGTTTCGAGGGAGCTACATGCCTACATCAATTCCTGTAGCCGAGATATGTGGACAAGATATATAGATTTGAAGTTATCACGAGAAATAGACCAGTTTGAATGTTGAGTAATATCAATAACATCAACAATATCATATTAATTACTGATTGAAATTATTGCCTGATTAATTATTATTAATTACTGATTGCCGTTGGTTTAATTATTACTTTGAATCAAAATAATTACTAATTGTAGGTAATTAGTGCTGAATTTGAATTTGCAAGAGAATAAAACATTCAAAAAAAAAAAAAAATCAATAGTGCAACACAGCGTCTTTGTGGTTGCAGTTAAATTTGCTTTCGTACAGGAAGTATAACAAGTCAAAGTGACTTTTAGGCATCAAAGGTGGGACCAGCAAATGATTCAAAAGAATTTAAATTCTTTAAAGCCATTCAAAAGAAGTCAAGCTCAGCAAGATGGTCGGAGGCGACAAAGAGGCCGACCTCAGAAAAGTTTGTTTGCAGTTGCAAATCTCTTGCTAAATTGAAGTGCGATAAAGATGAAATTGATGGAACACTGTAAAAAAAAAAAAAAAAGGGAAAAAAGAAAAGAAAAGAAAAGTTGGCTATCACCTTGAATTCCCGTGAAGATGATTCTAATTCTCCAAAAATTCTCAAAATGCTCAAATACTCTCACCGATTAAGCTGACGACCTCCAAGTTTAAATAAACTGGCCATACAAGGAGTTCTAAAGCTGTCCGGGACTCAAAGCTAGAAAATCAAACATTGGAGGACCCGTAGATGCAAGTTTTGTGGACAGAATAGTATCGGAAGGCATCTTGCTAATTATCATCTGTTCCGGATAGCTCAAGCACCGGAGCGGCTCAGCTACTCAGGCCCAATTCTCAGCCTTGTTCCGCGTCAACCCTTAGGGCTGACGTGGACCCTCACAACCTTCAAGACTGCAGCACGTCCAAGAGATGCACCAAAATGTCTCACCTAGGGACATTAACCACAAAAGGTAGTCGCCATAAACACCGCAAAGGAATCTGCCCCTTTGCTCAGTGTTGACATCGCCTGATGCAGTGGGTGCAGCGCTGCCATTGTGGCAGCGCCTACCGCGCCTAACACTGCCATCAAGGGAGCGCATCCCAAGGAGGGTTGACCCCCACCTCACCAACCCATACCATTTTCCTTATAAATAGCCCTCATGGGCATGGCAGAATCTTATCTTTTATGTACTGTTATTATGCCCGTTTATCTAAAGCCATATACTTGTTATCCACCATTGATATTTGCTTGCTTATACTTGGAGCAATACCCTAAAGCCTGATCATTACCTCAGCTAGGGGTACCATCCATACAGTAACATTATCCTCAAAGGGTACATAGTGGGCTTATAGATTCCAACGGTACATTGGTGCCGTCTGTGGGAACTATAAACTTCTATTCTCATTCTCTTACCAAAGATCTATCTGACGGATTATTTCCATTTTTACTACCAAACAACTGCCGGACGCTTCTTGCAACTCTACATGGTTGTCACCACCAGGAGAGCGGAGCACGCCAGGGCCATGACGCCAGAAGGACACGTACAGACAGTACAACCAAGCTCCCCTCCATCCATGCAGTCAGCCCCAGCCGAGCAGGCCGCTGGAGAGGTCCAACCTCCTGTACTACAAACCATAGGCCCTCAGTTGCCAACGACTGATGCTAGGATCACCCTGCAACATCATCAAGTACCCATGTGCGAGATGCAGGGAGAAAATGTAGTCCTAAACCAGACACCACCCCCCGGAGTTCATTTTGGAATACCATTTCCAGCAGCTGTCCCACGACCTGCATATCTCACCTGTCCTCCGTTACCAGCCCAAAGTCAACCACTGCCAGTATACAATGACCGTCAGGTACCCATGGTCGCCTCATACCTTCCTAGGCCATACACGCATAACATGGCTATTCCTTTTCAACTACCTCACCAAGCTGGTTTCCCTTTCCATGGTTACGCCATGCAACCCCATAACGCAGCCATTCCACAACCTCAGGCATCTTGTCCAAATCCTAACCAACAACCGTATGGCGCTCAACAAGCTTTCCACCAAGCTCCAACCCTCTCATACTCCGTTGAAGCCCCACAAATGCCTCGTCCACAACAAGAACGTATCAGAATAACGCCTGCTCACACGTCAGGGCGTAACAAGCCTTTGACCGATAGCCTGAGGCTAACTCCCATACCCCTCGGTTTCAAGGGTCTCTCTAACATCACCACATATGTTGGCGATACCGATCCGTTTGACTGGATCCAGAAATTCGAAGCAGCAATGACACTCCACGGCGAAACGGATCTACTCATGTGCAGAACTTTCCCAGCATTGTTGGGAGGGAGAGCCCTTACTTGGTACACCACCCTGCCAACAGGCAGCATTGCGTCATGGGACGATTTAGCAAGCAAGTTTCAGTCCCATTTTGCAACTAGTCGCCCCGTGCCCAAATCTGTGCACGCCTTTGAAAAGGTCCGACAGCATTCTGGCAAGACCCTCTGGTCCTTCCTAGATCGTTTTGATAAAGAGGCCTTATAAGTGCAAGGCCTAGACCCCAAAGTACAGGTGCATATACTCTTGTCAGGCTTGCGACAAGGAGAGCTCGCTTACGAGCTCGCACGACATGAAATTACTGACTTAGAGGAAGTCAAGAAAAAGGCGCAAGAATTTATGAGAATTGAAGAATACAAAGGGAGTCGAGCTAGTGACTCCCACAGTTAAGAAAAGGCGATCAACAAGGGAAGGAACCACGTTGATGAAAGTAGGAAAGGATACCAAGCATCCTCACATTCCACCCGCCCTTCGGGGCGAGACACATCCGAACGACGGTCACACAGTGTCTTACAAACAGACTACAAAGAGGATCCCAAAAGCAGCCAACGGTCCCAGCAGCCAAGCAAAGAGGTCGCGCCATACTGCAAGTTTCATCGCAGTAGTGGCCACATCACAGAGGAATGCAGGCGCCTCAAGGACGAGATTGACGAACTCATCAAAGGCGGTACGCAAAAACGCGGAGGAGATAATACTCGTTCCTCCATATCAGGCGGGCGATACCGTGACCGAAGCAAGTTGCCAGAAAGGAGGAAAACCAATCAGTCCAACACTCGGTCCCGCCAAGAATGAGGCCACAGAGAAGACTCACCTCAAAGAACCAGAACACAGGCAAGCCCGAGCCGAGAAGGAAGGCACGTTGAAGAAGAAGAAGACTCTACAGCCATAAAGCATGGAGTAATTAATATGATCTCTGGAGGTTTAAGCGGCGGGGGCGAAACATCTAACGCCAGGAAGAAGCATCTAAAACAATGCCTGGCGGTTGCAGGAAAGGTGATCAGCAAGGATAAAGGGCACCCTGGACCACCCAGGCCAAACATAGTTTGGGATAGTAGCGAGTTGGGGGACGTTCTCCCCGGGCATGACGACCCACTTGTCATCCAAGCGATAATCGCCAATTATGGCGTCAATCATGTATTTGTTGACCACGGCAGCTCAGCCGATATTTTATTCTTGCCATGTTTCAAAGCATTAGGTTTCACAATTAATGATTTAACTCCTCTCGAGGGGGAGATGCCATAAATGCCTAGAAAAACAAGAAAGTTTAAATCAGAAGGAAAGAATGGATATACCTGCTTCAAAAATACTAGAAGATGATGAGTCACTAGAAGATGAAGAGCTGGGCACGTCAGAAAGAGTAATCAGATCATTGGCCCCACCAGATGCCGACATCGATCCAACAAAAATTCCATGCCGGCAACTTTCCAAAGTGGACTCGGCCAATGAGTCACATCCTTGCGCGACAAGCTTAGAACTCAGGTAGACGCAAGAGTAACATAGGACACCTCCTGAGACAGAGGAATGATAGGGCAAAGCATGGATGTTGGAACGTGAACCCGAGGTGGTCATGGGTAGAGAAGACGGAACTGAAGGACTATTTTTTCTGAGGCACTTATTCCGGGAAGAACAACCTCTACCCCGCTGAGACCCTAACTCCCTATTCGACACCTCGGCCCTTCGCCGAGATCTACCACCACGGCAGCCTCGAAGCATAGCTTCCTGCTCTTCTTCTTTAGTCCTGGGAATCCCCCAAAGCCAAAAACGAGCACCTAGAGGAATCTTTTTGAAAAAATCAGGGTTTTCCTCCCTCTGCCCTTTAAAACACAAAGCTGAAGAAAAAGAGTTTTTCCCCCTCATTTGGTCAAAAATTGAAAAATACTAAATGTCAAATAGCAAAAGGAGGAGGAGAAGAGCAAGATGATGATTATCCGCACGACAGGAGGGAACATACAACTTCTGAAAATATGACACTATGGAAGTTTTTTACAGGTTCTGGAAAAATAGCAAAAATCGACGATGCAACATATACATCTTCAAATTTAAAAAAACTTACTAGCAGGCAAAATATTAAAGTGCAGACTCGCACAACAGAATCGACAAAAAACTGAAAGTATGTGCAATACCTGTTGAAGGAAGACGAAGAACCGAAGCAGAAATGGGGCACAACACTCAGAAAACACGCACACGAAAACAAACAACTAAGGCTGGTGCACGATGCTCAAAAGCTAAACGAAAGCATGTGAGAGGGAAAGATGGCTTATATAGCCAAGCAAATGACTACTGAAGTGTGAATAGCAAAGGTCAGAGTTATTTAGGTCCTTTCACCCTCAACTCATAACTGCCACGATCGTGGATGGAAACTGCAATCATCATGCGCGAAAATCACAGCGCAGAGGAGGCTAAGGGGCAAGGGCAAAACTGCCACTTCACACACAAAAAAATAAAATAAAAATTGATGATTAGACAGCTGAAGCGATGCTGCAATAAATGCGCACGAAACGCAATGACAGCATAGGAACGGCCGTAGCATGCTAAAGTACATAGGCTGGAACACGTGGCACAACGCAATGAGTATAGTTCGCAGACCTACATATGAGACAAGATGTATATGAACATACAGCTGTTCACCGAGTTCGGAGCTGATGCTGGGGTAATAGTCAACTCACGGTTATTTCAGCACAGCTTCTACCCGGTTACACAAGGAAGCAGTAGGCATACATGCATGCCCTAGTAACCCGGGTACAATGCCGACGCGGGTTCTTCATGAAAATACCGACGGGATCATGCACAACCGTTGACCAAATCAATATGCAGATGCATTCTGAGATAAGGAATACCGCTTGGGGGCAATGCGCAAGTAGGATCAAACAACTCAAGCGTATTCCTAACTCGGAGTAGCAATATGGTTGATGCTCAACCAGCAAGGCAAAACGAGGAAAATGGCGCTGCACATAGGGAAGATAAGAACCCGAAAGCAACATGTCTGCCGACATTGGGAGGCAACCCTACAGATCGGCATTGTACCTGGTCCAAACATTTGGGGGTACCCAAAATATTTCACAGGGTTAATACTCAACCCGTCAGCATAAGGGGGCAAAGAACATCCCGTGAGAAAAAGAATTCCTTCGTAAGCAGAGCATGCAAGTCTACAAAAGCGCAAACACATTCGGGAGTTAAAAACTGGGAAGGAGGCACTCATAAGTTCATCCCGACTACCCGGATACCCAAGTAGCCCGGCTGAGGGGCAACTGTTATGGACCTGTATAATGGGCCCATTAAGTAGCAAGCCCAACAAGGGGCAATCTAAGATATGGATTGATGTTAATCAATCATACTAATCTTAATGTGACAGCATAGCTATCAGGGCTGGACCCTCATCGTAGGAACCAAAGGCCCATCCACACTACCTACAGGTAACCTCTATAAATACAAGGGCAAACCCTAAAGGTACACACATTCTCTCTCTTATTGTTATGCTGTTATTGTGCACGCACACACCCCATGGGCTAACGCCGTTATAGTATTCTGTGCACAGTGATCTTCTTGACTCAAGGGTATCTCCCTCGTAGATACCTTGGAGAGGGCATCAGATCCAATATTAACGTACTAGCCTAGCTGGGCTAGACATCTCTGTCTCAAGGACAGAACAACTAACACAATTTCCAAAAGCGCCTTGAAAAAGGTAAATGAGATGAATATTTTATCCTGCAAACTGCATGCTTTGAAGGTTGTTCATGTTAACTATCATCATTCTTGTATGGCGGTGAGGAACATAATCACACTGATAATTTATAGCATGGTTTGATATGTGTGGTTTTTGTGATAAGCTTCCTCGAAGCTTCCCGTGCCGAAAGCCGAGGAAGATCTTGATTTTGAACAAGCTATTTTGGGCTCTATTGCTGCTAAAATTCTGTGGATTCGATAAGCGATGCAGAAATAATATTTGATAAGTCAAGCGCAAAAAATCAAGTACAGAGCACGGTCTATCAGATAAGGACATAAATTTTCTTATGTTAATTCTATTTTATTCAATTGTCATAGTATGACATCTCACAATTACACAAGCCACACGTTGGCAAGATATTTGTGAATTTATGCTTTGAGTTTAGTGCGCTATTACAGGAAACCACTAAGCTCCTTTCCACTAAGCTGAGCCGAATATCCAGGCTATACAAACAACTCATATCTCTAGTGGAAGGACACTGACCCAACATCTTTAAAATTGAAATCTTGATAAGAGCAAACCTGATAGAAGACATGCGGCTCGATGATTTCCGCTGTCAATGGATGCATCTTTAAAGATGGTTGAATAAATAAAGACCGGTCCTCCGACCATTTACATTATTTCTATTCCCTACTCTGCTCTTAGAAGTTGTTATTTTTTATTATGTTATGGACCCGTATAATGGGCTCATTAAGTGGTAAGCCCAACAAGGGGCAATCCAAGATATGGATTGATGTTAATCAATCATACTAATCTTAATGTGTCAGCATAGCTATCCACACTACCTACAGGTAACTTCTATAAATACAAGGGCAAACCCTAAAAGTACACACATTCTCTCTCTTATTGTTATGTTGTCACTGCACACACACACCCCATTGGCTAACGCCGTTATAGTATTCTGTGCACAGTGATCTCCTTGACTCAAGGGTATCTCCCTCATAGATACCTTGGAGAGGGCATCAGATCCAATATTAACGTACTAGCCTAGCGGGGCTACACATATATGTCTCAAGGACAGAACATTGGCGCCGTCTGTGGGGAATTCTTTTCTTTGAATTTGAATCTGAAGTTCCCACCAAATCTGACAAGGGATGAAAATCCAGACGAGGAGCAGTAGCCAGCAGCCACCCCCAAACCAGAATCAGCCGTTGGATCCAGTCATTGAGGAGATAAATCAGCCTCACAATCAGATCAGAAACAACGTAGATTACGACCACGTCCAGGTCGAAGACGATGTTTCAGACACCGCTTCGACGCCGGTACGTCGAAATGGGGGAGCTGCAGCGAACGTAGCTCCGATAAGGAGCAACCCTACCCAGCATCCTGGCGATCTGGCTGCGCGCATCGCTCAATCGGCCGATCCGGATACTCGGTTGGCCAACAATGCGTTAAACGCAATTATGGAACGAATAGCAGCACTGGAAACCCGTACTAACTTGCAACGACAGCAAGATTTCAGGGTTATTCGAGAGGAAAATAACAAAGGGATGCAAGACCTGGAGCGGCGATTAACACGGAGGACTACGCCAGGAATAGCCAATTTCGAAGGCCAGCCTGCCTATGGCCGAGAAAGACCTAGGAACTCGGTTCAATCATAACAAGTTCCTCATGCAGAAAACCCTGATAACCTGGTAAACCAGGGATACCAGGTCGTTGATGGCCAAGATGCACAAAACCATCAAGCACATGCTGACGGTCAGGAGGACCGGGTTAGAGCTCAGTATCAACAGGATCCTCAAAACATCCGAGGACGAGTAGAACCTGGCAGATATAGGAGGAAGTACAGCAGGGGGCACTATAATAACAGCTCATTCACTACTGAAATATTAAACGCTGTCTTCCCATAGGACTTTGACTCGGCATGTTTACCGAAATATGATGGGAGTCAAGATCCGCAGGTGCACATAGATGCCTTTGACACGGACATGTATATTTGGGGAATTGATGAACCTCTTATATCCCGAATATTTGCTGTAACATTGACTGGGGAAGCACAGGCATGGTTCTCAACCCTGCCTGCTAATTCTATCGGATCCTTTGAGGAGTTCGGACAGAAGTTCCTATTGAACTTTGCAACCAGCAAGAAGCATCCAAAGTCCGAGTTCGCTCTTGGAAAGATACGACAGCAACCTGGAGAAACCCTCCAAAAATACCTTAACCGGTTCAAGGACGTTGCATTGCAGGTCCCAGGGTTGCAAGAGAATGTCCACGTCCACCTCATTGTCGCAGGTCTGGATGGTGGATCCAGACTCGCCAAGTCGGTCTATAAGGACCCAGTAAAGACATTGGAGGAGTTTAGAACTAGCTCGAAGAAATACCTTGAACTAGAGCAAATGAAGATTACAAATGCGCAATCTGATGAAGGCAACAGAACAAGCCCAAGAAGGAGGAGCCCACCCCCGAAGGGAAAGGAGCGAGTTGACAGCAAGAAGAAAGATCAACGCCAACGAATCCCGGACATGAGAGACCGCATGGGAAGGTATGATAAGTATACACCTTTGGATGCATCGCGTTCTCAAATCTGGAGAGAAGTAGCCACGACAGAGATGAAAAAGGTGGAGAGACTTCGTCCCATATTTGACAGAGGAGGATTAGATAAGTCCAAATACTGCGCCTTTCATGATGGGCCAGGCCACACAACTGATCAGTGCTGGGATCTCCGAGATGCGGTGGAGAAGTTTGTAAGAGACGGTAGATTACGTCAATATGTAATAAAAACTCAAGGTTCCAAAAAGAACAAAAGGAAGTTGGGAAACAGGAATCAAAGCAAAAGCCCCGTTACTGAAAAGAAGAACAAACAGGATAAGAATCAGAAAAATGATTCCAACTATGACGAATTCCCAGAAGCGGAGTTTGATTGTAATATAATTAGTGGAGCTTTGGGGGGTGGAGGAGATACTGTAAGTGCTTGAAGAAAGTACTTGAAAGAGGTACTCTCTATTCGAGATCGTCCCAAGTTCAAAGAAGACCCAACCAAGCCAAATCCACCTCTTTTATACTTTACTAAGGAGGACATGTGCGGGGTGTTGCCGGGTCATGTTGACGGACTGGTGATTGCGGGGACCCTAGTGAATTGTCGGGTTAGGAAGATTTTCGTGGATGCAGGAAGTTGTGCTAACATCATACTCTGGGATGCTTTTAAAAAGATGAACCTGGATGAAGAGGACCTCAAACCTTGCAGAACGACGTTGGTAGCCTTTAACGGAGAACATACGCCTCCTAAAGGTTACATTGATCTCAGGTTAACCCTGGGAACAAAAGAAGCGTTCAGATCAGAACGGGTTAGGTTCATAGTGGCTGACTTCCCTTCAGAATACAATATAATCCTGGGAAGGCCAACCATACATCAGTGGGACATGTTGGTTTCTACAAAACACCAGAAGTTAAAAATGGTGAGCAATAAGAATGAAATAATCACTGTTTGTGGAGATCAGAAGGAATCCAGGGGTTGTTACTTTGATACTATCAAAGAAAATGAAGGGGGACGTTCGAGCCCACCCCGAATTCACTCGGGGGATAAAACCGGTAGGAATCTAATTCCTCAGCAATCTAAGAAGCCGGTCAACATGGTTGAACTCGACATGAGAGAAGAAGTAATGTCGAGACCCGAACCTGATGGAGAGCTTGAGGATCTCACGCTGGGGGTAAAGCCTGGTCAGTTTACCCGCATTGGTAAGGCCATAGACCCCCAGATCAAGCAAATTTTGGTTGACTTTCTTAAAAGCAACACGGATGTATTTGCGTGGAAGTCGTCAGAGATCCCTGGCATCGACCCCGCATTCTGTTGTCACAAATTGGCAGCTTATCCGGGGTCCAAGCCAGTTTCGCAGAAGAAATGAAAACTGGGACCTGAAAGGAAACAAATTCTACAGGAACATGTTAAAGAATTCTTAAATGCTGGTTTCATTCGAGAGATACAGTACACGACGTGGCTAGCCAATGTGGTGATGGTGAAAAAACCGAATGGGAAATGGAGAATCTGTACTGATTACACAGATTTAAACAAAGTTTGCCCAAAGGACGCTTATCCTATGCCTAACATAGATCAGCTGGTAGATAATTCGGCTGGATTTCGTCTGTTGTCTTTCATGGATGTCTATCCAGGATACAACCAGATCCCGATGTACCCAGCAGATCAGGAAAAAACGGCCTTTATTGCTGAAAATGCCAACTATTGCTACAATGTGATGCCATTTGAGCTTAAAAACTCAGGGGCAACTTACCAGAGGATGATGAATAAGGTCTTTGAAGATCATCTGGGCAAAAATGTAGAAGTGTATATAGATGATATGATTGTGAAGTCATTTGATATGATGAATCATGTTCAGGATCTTGAGCAAACGTTTCAAAAGCTCAGAAAGTATCGCATCCTCCTCAACCCGGTAAAGTGCGCGTTCGGGGTGGCAGCTGGAAAATTTTTGGGTTTCTTGCTAACCCATATAGGAATTGAGGCAAACCCGGATAAATGCAAGGCAGTGCTTGACATGATTGCACCCCAAAGTAAAAAGGAGGTCCAACAACTAACCGGACGACTAGCGGCGCTAACCCGGTTCCTTCCAAAATCGGCTGAAAATGTCCTCCCATTCTTTAAACTTTTAAAGAAAGAAGCAACTGACGGATGGAACCCAGCATGCGAACCCGCGTTTTAAAAAAATAAAGAAATGTTTATCAACTCCACCGATCCTCTCAAAGCCAAACACAAGAGATGTTTTAATTCTGTATTTGGCAGTAGGGGAGGAAGCAATAAGCGTTGTACTGATCCAGGAAACAAACGAAGGCCAGGAGCCAATTTACTTTGTCAGTAGAGCCTTACAAGGTGCAGAGGTCAGGTATCAAAAGCTAGAGAAGGTGGCTTTTGCCCTACTGGTCACGGCTAAAAGGTTGCGGCCGTATTTCCAAGGCCACCAAATCATCGTCAGGACTAACCAGCCTATTCGGCAGGTGTTGCACAAACCAGACCTGGCAGGAAGAATGACTAACTGGGCAATAGAGCTCAGTGAATATGACATTACGTATGAAATTCGGAAAGCAATCAAGGCACAAGCCTTAGCTGACTTCATAATGGAATTGACACCACAGAACTCGGAACATGAGGAACATGGGGACGCATGGAAGGTCTACGTAGATGGATCTTCCAACAATAGAGGAAGTGTGGCTGGAATTATATTAGAAAGCCCAGAAGGAGTGACCATAGAGCATTCTCTGAACTTGGGATTCCCAACTTCCAACAATCAAGCTGAATACGAAGCCCTAATAGCTGGTTTGATGCAGGCTAAAGAACACAGAGCTAGGAAAGTGCACATGTTCAGCGACTCACAGCTGGTAACCTCGCAGATAGAAGGAAAGTACCAAGCCAAAGGTCCTCTACTGATGAAGTACCTGAGTCGAGTTCAGGAAATTATGGCCGACTTTGATGAGGTTCGGGTTTCTCACATCCCGCGAGGGGAGAATAGTCGAGCTGACATCTTGTCGAAGTTAGCCAGTACCGAAAATCCAGGGAATCACAGAACTGTGGTTCAGCAAAGTATAACAACGCCGAATTGCGTAATGGTGGTAACCTCTGTAAATGACTGGAGGAAACCTCTGGTTGATTATTTGGAGAAAGGGATACTGCCAGAGGATCACCTGGAAGCTAGGAAGCTGGTCCGAGATGAGACCCAATATGCAATCGTGAATGACCAGCTATTCAGAAAGGGCTTGCATAATCCCATGCTAAAATGCTTGAACTCGGAAGGAGCCGAGTACGTCCTAGCGGAGATCCATGAAGGAATAAACGGGCACCATATGGGTGGTAAAGCCTTGGCCAGAAAAGCCCTCAGAGCTGGTTATTACTGGCCGACCATGGGAGCAGATTCTAAAGAGCATGTCAAGAAATGTGACAGCTGTCAGAAGCACGGCAAGTTGATCCTTTCACCACCGGAAGAACTGAAATCTATCTCGGCCCCTTGGCCCTTCTTCAAATGGGGAATGGATCTGCTAGGACCTTTTAAAGCTGCTGAAGGACAACTCAAGTGGTTGATCGTGGCTGTGGATTACTTCACAAAGTGGATAGAAGCAGAACCAGTCACCACGATCACCTCGGCTAGAGTGCAAAGGTTCTTTGAACGAAATATTGTTTCGAGATTCGGAATTCCAGCCGAGGTGGTTACTGATAATGGAACGCAGTTTGCTGATAAGAAATTCTAGCAGCTAATGAAAGACTTACACATCACACATCGTTTCGCATCTGTGGAGCACCCACAGTCGAATGGGCAGGCCGAAGCGGCCAACAAAGTGATTGTGGAGGGTCTCGGAAAACGAATGTTTGCAGCAAAAGAGAGCTGGGTTCACCAGCTATACTTTGTCTTGTGGGGTTACAGAACTAGCACCCAAACTGCAACTGGAGAAACCCCTTACAGGCTAACGTATGGATGTGAAGCCTTGATCCCGGTGGAGATTGGAGAACCCTCCTGGAGAAGACTGAATAGTCTTGAACAAGGTGAACAACAGAACAGTAGAATGCTTATTGAAGAATTAGACCTTGTGGATGAAGCTAGGGTCACTGCTCACTGCCGGAATATGATGGCCAAACAACATACTGCAGCAAAGTATAATAAGAAAGTGAGACCAAGGAATTTTGAAAAGAATGACTTGGTACTCAGGAGAGCAAATATTGGCAACAAGAATGCCAGAGATGGAAAGCTAGCTGCAAATTGGGAAGGACCTTACCGAGTTAGAGAAAAACTCGGAAAAAGAGCTTACATCTTGGAGACAGTTGAAGGCAAAGAAGTTAAGCGGACCTGGAATGCAGATAAGCTGAAGACATACTACAACTAAATCTGCATTCCTCCGCTTAAATATTTCAAAATGCAATTTTTCTTTCCTCTACTAGGGGTTTGATTAAGAGCCGAATATGCCGGCAAATTCATGTAATTCGCAATTTGATATCAATAAATGAGGAATTTTTCTTGTCTATCTTTGATATATCAATATTAAATCCGAGGTACAAATACAATTTTCCATAATGACTCTGATCAAGTCAAAATGTCACTATTTTGGTTATGATACCAAAAAGGGGCAGATGGCATTATTGTTTTTACCTTAGATAAATTGAGTTATGAAATTCAAATTCATTTAAATGGCTAAGTCAAAAGATAAGGCCCATTACATATGCAAGCTTACCAGAATGAGTAAGTTAAACAAACATGCGTCATCGAATTGACATAAAGCGGAATCCGTACGATGCTTTGACCTCGGCCAGGTCATGAATTAAAAACTCGTATGATGCACGAGTTTACGACAACAAATTGGGATGAACATTTTACCCAAAAAGTAGTGAAAAATAATGCAACCTTGGTGTATCACTCATCAAGTACGAAGGTGAAGTATATCTATATAACTCGGATTTGAAACTCGGCTACTTAGGAATTCCTAATACTTGGGACAAATCCGGGTGTGGAGGGGAATGCCACCTCATAAAGGGGCTTATGCGTATGCCAAAGTTATATCATTCGATAAAACAAAAAAATTTGCCTAAGCAAAGGCATTACTGCAACGACATACTCGATTATGACAAATCAACTACCTAGATAAATGCATCTACGGTGAATTCGGAATCAGGAGATGCGAAACGACATATCATAAAGCAAGACATTCAAACACGAAGTTGTATGTCTAGGAAACAAAATTAAAACCGGGATAAAACCGGCAATATTCATGATAAATCAAAAAGGGACCCAAAGGATCCCAACAAGTTACAAATCCAACCGGCATTCCGACCCTTCATTTCGTCGGGTTGACGGGATGATCTTCTAGCACCACAACCTCCTTGCCAGATTGGTTGGTCGATTCAACTTCCTTTGCAGGTTGGTTGGTAGCCTCATCACCATCCTCGACGGCAGCAACTTTCTCGGATTGTGAAACCAAAACACGGGAAGGGGAGGCGGTTGCTGGAAACATGATTTGGCCATCAACAACATAGGCACAAGGGCTTAGGCCAACCACATTCAAAAGCAAATCTGGGTTCAGAATTTGCAGTTGGCTTAATGCATTGTAAAAGGAACCAGAGATGGACTTTTCAAGTTCACCCCGGTAGAGTTGAGCTTCGTCCTGTGCTTCACTCAACTGGGCCCTGGCTTCCTTCAAATTGTCCTGTGCTAACTTCATTTCCCCCTCTGCCTTCTCATACGTGATTTTGAAATCACTCAAACTCTTGCTGTTGCAGGCATGGAGATATTGAAGCTTCTCATGATCGCGTTGAAGTTGTGTTAAGGATGTTTTTGCCTTTCCCAAGTCAGACGAACTGTGGGTATATTTTTCCTTCATCGATGAAAAATCTTCTTTCACCTTGATCAACTCGGCAACAGTCTTTGCTTTTTCTTCCCGAGAGGCAGCAGCTTCATCAAGAGAACGAAGATACTTACGCTTCAACAAATGTAATGATCTCGTTAACCCAGACAACTTCAGGCCACCGAGCTCCAGATCATCCAGTACCTTAATTTCTTCAGTTGTGAAGGGCTTTGCACTGAAGAATGACTCAGGCGGACAAACTTCCTCTCGAATAGCATCAGACATCCCGGACTGCCATACAGCATGCTTGGCCAAACCAGAACCCGAAGTAGGAGGAGGGGCTTCCATCACTTGCCGAGGAGGGGATAGAGGAACATTTTCGGTAGGTATCTCCTTGCCTTTGTTCCTAACTTCCCCTTTTTCTGTCACCTTGGCTTTTGTCTTGTTGACAGCATCCTTGGGCGTATTCAGCTCTGACACCTTCCTCTTTTTCCCCACCCCAGGGGAAGTATCCTTCTGCAACAACCCGGAGGTAGACTCGT